>NC_092656.1:13745693-13903193 GCF_032118995.1 Asterias amurensis
ATACAGGTGCATAAATACAAAAAGTATGTACAGCAGCAAGTTCATTGGCAGTTTAGGGTTCTTTCAACACAGCCCAAAACAGTCTACACTTCAAATTTTACGAGGTCCCCGCCACTCTCGTTCTCAATCTGGTTATAGACCCACTTTCTATTACAGCGACACTGCACTCCACATTTAGTTGAGGTGCACTGAGGGCATGGGTAATGGCACCCGGGACACTTGTCATTCAGGCAATCACACAAGTTTTTGTGTGTGTCAAGAAGTCTACCTTTTTCATCGTACATCACCTGTTGTCTTGCTTTTTGCCTGGAATATGAACAAGAAAAATAAAAAAGTAAATTAGTGTGAAACTCCTAAATACAAGCTCTTTACTGATACGCAATATAGGAGACTTAAAGCCATGGACACTTTCGGTAAACAGTATTGTTCAAAGCCCCACACTTTGTGTATGACAACTTATACATAAAATAACAAACCTGTGAAAATTTAGGCTCAATCGGTCATCGGAGTCGGGAGAAAATAACGGGAAAACCCCCCCTTGTTTCGCTGTGTCATGACATGTGTTTAAAGTAAATCCGTAATTCTAGATATCGAGAATTGATAATTGTTTTAATGTTTTCTCAAAAAGTAAAGCATTTCATGGAATAATATTTCAAGAGAAGTCTTTCACCATTATCTTCTGTAAACCCAGTAAGTTATTTGTAAATCTGTGAACTTTTTTTTTTCTGTTCCGAAAGTGTACAATGGCTTTAACAGACTGAGCTTGCAAGCGAACGCTCAGTATTGGGCACGTAGGTCTGTGCATGCGCAATAGGACCGTCTAAAAGTCTCCCATTGTCAATACACTCTGGTCTCTGACCAGGCAGAGACAGTAACTGACCTGGGCCCCAATAAACTGCAACATGTACATGTGTGTCACCTGTACAATTTGTGACTGGTATCATGCTCAATTATGCTTAGCAGAAATGTGTCAAGCAATATGTTTTGCTGAGGCAGCTCTCTGAAATACGGCCATGAGGTTTACGTGCATTTGAACTAAAACTTAACTTAACATACAGAGCTCTATAAAACACGTATGCAAACATTCAAAGCTTGGGTCTTTTGGCTTAACTGAAATACAATTTTCCAATCAGATGATCTCAGGCCCAGTCACACTGGCCTTGATAACAAGAATGTTAACAATGGACGCCCTCAATTGGTTGAATGAGCGAAGGCGTATTCTGCGGGGAGCATTTCAACCAATAGAATGCGCTCTCTTTGCGTTGTGATCGTTATCGCTTTTGTTATCGCTGCAGTGTGACTTGACCTTAACTCTTTGTTTTAGTAGCATAGAAAACTATAGTAACGTAGACAAATTCTCTGTATGAAGTTTTCAAATAAATGCCGAGCACTACCTTTGACAAATTCCACATGAAATGTATATACCATTTATTTGCAAAATCCCTTTTTAATTAGGCACTCACTTCATATCTGTTCTCTGGAATGTCCTTCTCAATTTCCTCATTTCTCGTTCACTGTTTTCAGGGTCAAAGGTACTCATGTCAAATTGCCGTCTGCCAGGGTTTTTGAATTCCAGACTCTTCAGAAGTTTCTGTGCGGCCTGATGATAAAGGTTTTTATAGTGAAAGTCACAAAACATGTCACACAGACAAAAAATAATAATGGCAATTGACCTTGTTTGAAGTTTATGAACAAATTGTTAATCAAAAGTCATATTCCATTTAATATATTGTACACTAAGAAAAAAGCATATACAATACAGGCAGCACCGCACGTTAAAAGAACTAGAACAGCGAAGCTGCCATGGTGAGCTGCCGATCACCAGATAGAACCAATGACTGACAGAAAAACCAATCATTTGATCAACTGATGGTCAAAGGGGTGGGGACATTGACAAATATGAAGTAATGACCATTTAAGGTTTTCATTGATTTAGCTCATGCAACTGGAACCAGTGATCTTTGAGTTTTATCTTTTCATATTACATACATAAGCAGCAATATTTGATCATCGTTTTTAATCGATACATCATTGCAATAAGGAGTTATGACCATAAGGTGTTCATTGTTTTAGCTCATTCAACTGGAACCAGTTATAAACTCTTTGATGTTTATCTTTTCATATTATCAACACCTTGGGCCACATAAAAAAAAAAATTGTTGATCGTCCTTTTTTTTTGCGGATGGGGGAGGGAGGGAGGTTTTTTTAATTGTTTTTATATTTTTTATAAAGTTTTGTTGACATGCAAAATATGAAATCAAGAATAAAGAAATCATCACAATCACTATAAAACAGAGGGTTTGTGTTTTTGATTTTTTTAAATAGTTTTGTCAGACAAATTTAACTCCTAGATGACATTTTCTGTAAACTTTTTCAAACAACTAAGCACAGTGTAGCCCAAGTAAATATTTGAAGAATTGTTCTTGCTTTGCCAACATGAATAAAACCTTCTTTAAACATCTTTTCAAACCTGTACATTTTGAAAAAAATATCAGCTGAAAAGGTTGTTTTTTATGAAAAAAAAAAAGGGGGCGGGGTTTTGAACGGTCGGTGGTTTTTTTTTTATGTGTCCTTAGCAGCAATATTTGATTTAAGTTTTAAATTGGTAAATCGTTACAAAAGAAGGTATGACCATTTGAGTTATGACCGTTTATGTTTTTCATTGTTTCAGCTTATTCAACTGGAACAAGTGACAGAGAGTAAAACTTTAAGATTTTAATTTGTTTTTTGTTTAAATCCAGATGTCAATGTTTGGGCCTGAAAAAAACTTTGAAATTTTTGTTATTTCAAAAACTGTGACATTTTTTTATTCCAAAAACCCCAACATTATTTGAAAACATAGCTTAAAATTACCCAAAATTACTGGCAATTATATATAACACTTCTCACTTGGGCTTGTTCATACAAAAACAACTGAACTCAAAGACTTAAACTTAAACCAAATACTTTGACATTTCCAAAAACTTTAACGGACAGACGTGTCTAATTTACCTCAATGAGATATCCCTTTTCTGTAAAAATTAGTGGAAAAGTGGTGGCGCCATACAGAAAGTTATCATAATATTTCTTTGGTAAAGTTATAGTATCTAATTTACCCGTATACTTCCGAAGATATCCCTTTTTGTAAAAATAAAAAAGTGGTGGTGTGATACAGAAAGTTATCCACACAATGGAAAAGTTTCCGTATGGCACACCACTTAAGCACTTTTTCATTTGATATGAAATAATATATATAGACTTTAAATTATAATATCCTCTAAATAAATTACCTCAATCAATAACACTATTAATATTATGTATTAAGTCGAGATATCCCGTTTTGTAAAAATGAGAATGATGAGATGAGGATGAGTGGAAAAAGTTGTCATAACACAACTGGTCAAGGGAATAGCACAACTGGTTAAGGGCATATGGCAATGCTGGAAAGGCAACGTTATCAATACCTCGGGAAGTTTTGAACCGTCTTTTTGGTCTTGGGTTACTGATTCTTTAGATGGGTCGTTATTAGAGATAGCTTCGTCCTCTTCATCATCATCGTCTAGAACAATTATGATATCTTCTGTGTTGTCTAACATTTGAAAAGGCTTCTTATCCTGCTTGCGAATCATTTCACCCTTGTAGTATTTCATGGGCGCAGACATCTTGAATGAACGATGTGCATGCTGGGTAAAAAAACTTAGGCTCAATCCTTTGTACCTTTGTATACACAGAAACAAATTAAAAATACTGTTTAATTATTGCTTAAATTTTATTTTGGTATAAATTGGATAATTTTTTAATTTATTATTTAACATTTTTTACAATCAAATCTTAATTTATTGAAATAATTTAATACCCAACAATCACATATTTTAGCCTGCACCAATATCTTTCGGGTTTCACCGTTTGCAAAGCAGGGGCGAAACACCGGCACCTCGGCCATTTTCGCAAGAAAAGTGAAACAAATCATGTCGATGTTGTCGGCTCGTGTAACGGCCGCTGTGGCCAGGGCGCTCACAAGGCAAGCCCCCCAGGTAAGTATTTTCAATTATGTTACTGTCAAGGCAATGTTGTTTTCTTTTATTGGCAATTTTCTCATCAAGAATGTGTAGTTTGCTTGGTTTGCATGATGAATGAATACCGGCGTAACCGGTTTTGAGTGGGCCGGGCATGATGGCGGGGCGGTCTTTTGATGCAGAAACTGAACTTTTAATTTATGCTGCATTGATCAATGTGAAAAAGCTGTTTTTTGGAAGAGCTCTGCAATATTTGTAGTTTGATGAAGATGGCTACAACCAAAAATAAGCAATTAAAGGATGCTTAACAAGTTAA
The DNA here is from genome assembly GCF_032118995.1 of Asterias amurensis. NCBI lineage: Eukaryota > Metazoa > Echinodermata > Asteroidea > Forcipulatida > Asteriidae > Asterias > Asterias amurensis. Next base: position 13,750,005 of record NC_092656.1, read on the forward strand.
ATTTCGAAGGGAGTTTTTGCTCATTTGTCCAACCACAAGAGGGCGCTATTTACATAGTAAAAACTTTCCATATCCTGCCACCTCTTTTTCACTTTTTATACAAAAAAAGTAATATCCCCTATTTCCTATTTGGGTAAATTACATTAGACGTTTTAATTCATATTCATAACAAATGAAAAAGTGGTGGCAGGATACGGGAACTTCTTGGAACTAATTTTGTGCAAAAGTTCTATCTCCGACTCCCATAGAATAGATGGACCTTCCACCATTCCGTCCTGGCCAACTTTTCTCAATTATTGCAAGGCATTGTGGGAAGTAAAAAAGGGAAAAGTTTCCGTATGGCGCCACCATTTTTTCATTCGATATGAAAAAAATAGTCTAATTTACCTCAATGACTTGATGAGATATCCATTTTTGTAAAAATAAGTGAAAAAGTGGTGGCGTCATACGGAAAGTTATCCGGAAAAAGGGGCTTGCCTTCCCACAATGCCTTTCGACAACTGAGAACAATCAGCAGTCAGGCGGTAATTACGATAGAAACCAACGTTTTGTATGGCCAGATTTTTTCTCAGCTGTCACTGAAATGTAGCTCATTTTTTGAAAATTTTGCTAAAAAAACCCATCTTTGGCGCCTTGATGTTTGTGGATGTGCAAGTGCAATGAGTATGGGTCAACATGGTCAATAAAAGTATTCTTTGCTGTGTACGCCACTAGAGTGGAACGTGAATCAGCAACAAGCAGCACATAGAAAAAAGCGCGCTGTTGCATCATAAATAGGATTTACTAAGTGTTGCGACTGTAGAGTGAATCAAATCAGCACTCTTGTTGCTGATATGCCGATAATTCAAATGACAAAAAGTCAAGACAATATGGTAATCGTTTAAGAAATGGTATCGTGATTGTCGATTATATCGAGATATCGCCCAAGCTTAAATGTCAGCTACAAAATTTTTCATCAAATTACATCAAAATGAAATGCACTTTAAGTTCATATGTACTCTTCTTCACTAATGAGCTACAGTAGAGCTACAATTTTGTAAATTTGTTGTATAAAAGGCCGAAATGAATTTCCCATCGTGGATAATAATGTGAATTGAAATTGAAAGAGCTGTGTGAAAATATGGCATGAAAACACATTAAATATGATTAAAATGATTTTTCCCTTTTTGGGAGCGATTACTTTACATCATGTCAATCTGTCTGGACAGGTGATGATATAACTTGACCTACTTAAGTTGAGATTATCATAAAGTTGCAGTCTGGTATGGCATTTCTGCCTAAGTTTTCTTTGCATTTGGCTGGCAAATTTGGTTTGATTAGCCGGTCGGCTTATGTCCCATAAATAAGTAATGCAGATCTATCTATTAAATCTAACTAAATTGCCAAATTTGATTAAAAGTATGTACATTTGAATTTTGAATTTGTCAATTATTCAACAGGCAACTAAAGGATGTGTAGGGGCAGCCTTCGCATGTCACAGAAATATCACAACTTCTAGACCAACAAATGCTGCTGGAGGTAATAATACTAACTGATTTGCTTTAAAATAAATTGAACTAGGTTTCAGATGGTTCTTGTTTTGACATGAGACTGAACTTGTCAGTGTTTCAGCTGATTTTCTTTAATTTATTAATGCCCATGAAATTGAGAAGCATTTGGGATTCGTTTGATTTGGGCAGTTCCTCTTTCTTTTTCGTTCAAGTTGGATGCGAAGTTTCAGCTTTTTTTTGTACTCTTCCTATCTTCATAATTCTATATTTTAAAAGTAATATGGTTTTCTTTGAAGCAAAATATTCTTTTGTTCTTAATTTTCTTTTGTTCTTTGACACATAAGGTACGGCCGAGGTATCCTCCATCCTTGAGGAGCGTATCTTGGGGTACACCCCAAAGGAGAGCATGGAGGAGACAGGGCGTGTGCTAACCATCGGTGACGGTATTGCTCGTGTCTATGGCCTGAAGAACATCCAGGCAGAGGAAATGGTAGAATTCTCCAGTGGGCTGAAGGTGAGAATGAAAGTCTAACACATTGTTTCACTAATGATGAAGAAGCAAAGAAACAACTGGAATTGGTTGGTTGTTTCATCACAGACATTTAAAGATTGCCTGAATTTACAATGAGTCTTGATGCCCCTAAGAAACAACAACGATTAGTCTTTTTTCCTAGGGTTGCAAAAGAAAAAAACAGACTGTCAACTTTCAGACTAAATGTTTTAACATGGGCAGAAGACAAGATGAGTGCCCTTAGATCTACAAAAAATCTGCACATTCCTAGGGCCACTGATTTTCCGTTTCAGAAAAGTGCAAATTCCGTTTGGCAAAAACATAAATTCCGTTTCAGGCACAAAAAATTCCGTTTCATGTATTTTTATTTAGATAAAAGGTTGTTTAATACCCAGGGACACACTTATAAAAATCAATTTGAGATAAGTTGCACTGCTGACTTCGTAAAATGTTCATTTGAACTGACAAATTTCAAAAAAATACTTTAATTGTTTTTTTTTTTAATTGTGGATTATTTTGTATACTGCTGTTCGATGAAACAAAAACATGTAGTCAGGGTAAAAAGGTTGCACTGTGACTGCAGTATCAATGCACATGATGTGATAGACTTGATTCCAAGTCTAAAACTGCAGTTGATTCTCTGCATCAGCCACATTGTAGGCTAATGACAGGAGTGTATCCACAAGAGGGCGCTGTTTCAGCATGATCAAAGACTTGGGAACAAGTCTATGGACGTGACCGTTCTCCATCCACAAACAAAATGTCAGCCATTTTGTTTTCGCTTTGGCGACAGAATGTTGACAGTTTACGGTTTTATTTTAGACCTTTCCGAGATGAAAAAACATTGTATGTGTTCTTATAGATCATAGGTAAGCTAGTTTGTGTATTATTGTTGGTAAAAGAGAGGGAGAAAATGCAATTTGGGTGAACAAAAAAATGTTAAAAACGTGCCGCGAATAATGCCCTTCGCTTAACCATGTTAACAACGTGTGTACATGGTGTGTGTAAACATGGAGGATGGTGTGAAGTAGAACAGAATGATCCACGGTTACGATCTCATAATTTTTAATGGTCTGATTTCTGATGCTTTTTTAGTTTAACAAAAAGAATCTTAATAAAGAATGCAATTGCAATAGTTTTGGCGTCAAGGGAAAAAAAAAAAAAAAAAAAAAAAAATCAAATTTTCTGAAATCCCGTTTTCTGTTAAAAAATCAGTGGCCCTACATTCCCTGCACTGAAAATAAATTGTATGCTAACTTTGTATTTGAAATTGATGTGTAACATCAGTCATTGTTAAGCCTCTTTAGCCTGTTAGACCCTAGCAGTGTCGTTTCTGGCCATGTGCCTAAATTATATTGCATTTGTAATGTTTAGTGGTTACAACACACAAAATGACCTCAAGGAAGTTTGGACAGTTGGTTTTGAACTTGTGTTTGCTCCGACTACATGCACAATTGTATTTTACGTTTCAAAAATGTAGTAATTAATAGCTTAAAAAAAATTCATGGCATTTAGTATATTTAATACCTGAGGGCAATGCTATGGATCAATGACTACTCAAGATCTTGTCCTCTTTAACAACATTTGGCATAGTCTATCATTATTTTGAACATTTTAATTGTATTGTAGGGTATGGCCTTGAACTTGGAACGCGACAATGTTGGTGTGGTCGTGTTTGGTAACGATAAGCTCATCAAGGAAGGTGATGTAGTCAAGAGAACAGGTGCCATTGTAGATGTCCCGATCGGTCTAGAGCTGCTCGGCAGAGTTGTCGATGCCCTGGGCACACCCATCGACGGAAAGGTGAATTTATATATATTATGTTTTACTCTCATTGTTAATAGAAATGGCTAAAATGATTTTTTGTATAAAGAGTTGAATGAACAGAAAGTTTTCTCATTTACTAGTAAGTATTTTTGGTGAAGTAGGCATACTTCATCAAACAATGTTGTGTAGTTTGTGTCTTGTTGTGGGGGCTTATATGAAATTGTAACAAAGCTCCTGCAAGTTATCTTACACATTTCGCTTATCAGGTGGCTGTAAAACCATCACTAGTATCAACTTGGCATGGAACAGAAGGCCATGGCCAAGAAGTTATGTGAAGTTGTATCAATAGTGACTTGTTAACTAAACCCCTTTGTTTTTCCTGCAGGGTCCAATCAACACCACCACACGTGCACGTGTAGGAGTCAAGGCACCAGGTATCATCCCCCGCATCTCTGTGAGGGAACCTATGCAGACTGGTATCAAAGCTGTGGATAGTCTGGTACCCATTGGCCGTGGACAGAGAGAGTTGATCATCGGTGACAGACAGACTGGGTAAGTACAGTGTTAATTTTTAGATTTACTTTAAAAAATAAGTGTAAGAAATCACTCAAAATATGAAAAAGAAAATCACAACTTTCCGCAATGAAAAAAGGAAAAAGCCTAACATGTTTTTTTTTTTTTTCACCCTGAAATTATTTATGTAGATTTTTAGGATTGTGTGACAAATTCTGTGCGGAAGATTTCGTAGTATTTATTTTAAGAGTAAACTTTACTTTGTATTCCACATTTTTAAAAGTGGGCAATTTATTGTAGTTTTTATGATCCATCAACCTACAGCAAACAGTGACAAAAAACCTGCGTCTGATATAGATAGATTCAGAGCACAGTCAAACCAACCAAGAATATGGCATGGTTATTTCAGATTTACAAAATTTTGTTTTTGCCCTTGGGAACAACTAGCAAGTAGCCTTAAAGCCATTGGACCCTTTCGGTACAGAAAAAAAAAAAGTTCACAGATTTACAAATAACTTACAGGGTTTACAGAAGGTAGTGGTGAAAGGCTTCCCTTGAAATATTATTCCGAGGCCCACACTTTGTGTATCACAACTTCTGTATAAAATAACAAACCTGTGAAAATTTAGGCTCAATCGGTCACCGGAGTCGAGAGAAAATAACGGGAAAACCCACCCTTGTTTCTGCATGTTTCGCCGTGTCATGACATGTGTTTAAAATAAATCTGTAATTCTCGCTAACGAGATATGATATTGTTTTACTGTTTTCTAAAAAAGTAAAGCATTTCATGGAATAATATTTCAAGAGAAGCCATTTACCATTACTATACCTTCTGTAAACCCTGTAAGTTATTTGTAAATCTGTGAACTTCAAAAAAAAAATCTGTACCGAAAGTGTCCAATGTCTTTAATAATGATTGCATTGATTGACATTTACTCTGGCAGCAAAACTGCTGTAGCTATCGACACCATCATCAACCAGAAGGGATTCAACGAGGGTAAAGATGAGAAGGCAAAGCTGTATTGTATCTACGTTGCTATCGGACAGAAGAGGAGTACAGTAGCTCAACTCGTCAAGAGACTAACTGATGCCGGTATGTAAAAATGAAGAGGATCAGACAATGTCAAAACAGTGATATTATGGATACTGTGAGACATGCAAATACAACATAGTTTACAACCAATTATCAGTATCACTTTTTGGGAGCTAAAACATCAAAGATTTAACGTGTACAACTTGAAATGATTTGGAGTAGAAGAGAAGACAAATTGACTACAGTAGGATTTAAACCAACGACCTCCGGAATAATGTGTCGGCACTCTACCAACTGAACTTTCTAGCCAAATGTTGGCTCGGTACCGGCTTGTCTCTAAAATTCATGTTGATGATTATTACAAGGTCTTAAAACACCAAGTTTATCGTCAGTTTCCGAGAAGCAAGTTGTATATAAATGATGAACATACTTGATGACAGTGACAAATATGTAACCTTTAGAAACTAAGATGTTTTGTGTGCTTTTCCGTAGGTGCCATTAATTACACCATCGTTGTGAGTGCTACAGCTTCCGATGCTGCCCCTCTGCAGTACCTTGCTCCATACTCTGGCTGTGCTATGGGAGAATTCTTCCGAGACAATGGCAGACACGCTCTCATCATCTATGATGATTTATCCAAACAGGTAGACATCATTTCTCTCCAGCTAAGAGCCTTTTCCTTTGACTCAACTTTCATCCCCAAACTGTAGTATGGAAGGTGTGAAAACAAAAATAAAAGAAATGGTACATGCCTAGAGCTCGTCCCTTACGGAAGAAATGGATTTCGAACATTCATTGCATCGTTGTTATTTTTTAATCAAATCTTGAATACCTTAAAGTAATCTCATGATTTTGTTTTGAACTTTTCGTTGCAAGTTCGCCCCAAACAAGGCGTAAGGCCACTCTTGGTTTGGGCTACAAGAAGAACAATTATTTAAAGTGGAAAGAACTCAGAAGAATTTTGTTTGAAGTGCGCTGAAGGTAGGACCTGATGAGTTTGATTGAAAATATAGATTTCAAGTGGCAATGAAATCCTACTGTCTGTGTCTTTAATGGAGTGTTTGAATTTATTTGTTTCCTTCCAGGCTGTAGCCTACCGTCAGATGTCCCTTCTACTGAGGCGTCCCCCAGGTCGTGAGGCCTACCCTGGTGATGTCTTCTATCTTCACTCCCGTCTTCTAGAACGTGCCGCCAAGATGAATGACGAGTTCGGTGGTGGCTCCCTGACTGCCTTGCCAGTCATTGAGACCCAGGCTGGTGATGTGTCTGCTTACATCCCAACCAATGTGATTTCTATCACTGATGGACAGGTATGGTGTTTATACAGTATCTAACGGTTCTGTAGGACAGGATCTATGGCATGCTATACCATTGCAATACCAGCTGCTAAAACATAGAACTCAAACTACCTCTAGCTACCGGACAATGCTCTAGAATGGCAAATGTCGTGGGGTTAAATCCCACGTGAGTAATATGCCTGTGATTTTTTTTCTTCACAGAACTCAGGAAAGTACTGAGTATACAGTGCTAACACGAATCAGTGTATATGGATAAAACCAAATGTATATGCTATATCTTATTGTAAGAACCTAATGGCAAACAGTTTTAGTGTATTTCTGACATTTTCTCAACTGTAATTTGATGATGTACAAAATCCAAATCTCTATCCAATCTAACTCAAATCTAACTGATCTGATGTGCGTAAACTGCATCAGGTTGGTTGGCTCAGTGGTTTCTGCCCCTGCCTTTCAAGCCTTTCATGTTGATTGCATTAGTTTTATCAGTCCATTCCTGACTACGTGGGTTTTCCCTATAGGGTTTTCCTCCTATGCTAAAACTGAAATTTCTTCATTGTCTTCTTTAGTTGGTGTGTTGTTTCCTTTTAGCATACTTGGTGACTATTTAACTCAAATTCCAATACATCTCGTGGTTTTATGGAGTCTACAGTTACTATTGACTCATTGTTAAAATTGACTATAGAAAATATCCCTTGGCACTTTCAAACCATAATAATTTCAAACCATCTCTTTTAAAATCCCAAGATCTTCTTGGAGACTGAGTTGTTCTACAAGGGTATCCGCCCTGCCATCAACGTCGGTCTGTCTGTCAGTCGTGTAGGCGCAGCCGCCCAGATCAAGGCCATGAAACAGGTCAGTGCAAAAAGAAACTATTACAGAGAATTAAATATGCTAGTAAAGCAATTCTTAGTACAAGAGAAACTGGATTGAAACCCGATGGGCATATCAAAGTGCTTAGTATTGATACTGCAGGGTATGTGGAGCTTGATTTTAAAGTCTTAGACCTCCTTCATAGCACCATGTAATGGTTTATCAGGTGCTATGGCACAATATGCTGCTGATCAAACCAGGAACACCTAGGTGAACCCCCTTCTCTTTACAATAACCGCACTGCGTTCTTTTACGTGCTTTACGTCCCATCTGAAGGAGGCAGCAATAATGGTCATTGTCTTGCTTCAGGACACAAGTGTCACAGCCAAGAGTTCGAACCCACACTCTGCTAATGTGAAACACCAGAGCTTGAGTCCAGTTTTCTTATCCACTCAGCCATGACACATCAACATTTTAACACACTTTAGGATGAAAAGAATCAGTGGCTTTTAAAAGTATTGGTTACAATTGTAATGTACGTGGACACCTGAAAACATTTTTATGCCTGACCAGACTGAGTGAGAGAGTAACATTTTTTTAATGACATCTGATTTGTAGGTTGCTGGTTCTATGAAGCTGGAGTTGGCCCAGTACCGTGAGGTCGCTGCCTTTGCCCAGTTTGGATCTGATCTTGATACAGCTACCCAGAACCTTCTGAACAGGGGTGTCCGTCTGACTGAGCTTCTTAAGCAGGGACAATATGGTATGTTCATCATGCTCATTTTGCCAATGGCAATTCGGGAATTGGAAAACGCATACATTTAAGAAAATTTAAACAAGTTAAAAATATTAAATCTACCCCTAAAGGCACTGTACACGTTTGGTAATTGTCAAAGACCAGTGTTCTCACTTGGCGTATCCCAACATAACCATAAAATAACAAGCCTGTGAAACCTTGGGCTCAATCGGTCATTGAAGTTGCAAGAAAATGATGAAAGAAAAAACACCCGAATTTGTGTGCTTTCAGATAGGAATAAAAGACTTCTAGTTAGAAGTCTTTTATTATTTTAGTGAGAAATTACCTCTTCCTAAAAAACTCTGTCTTTCAGAGAGAGACGTTTCCCACAAGAATTTATACTATCAACAGCTCTCAAATGCTCGTTACCAAGTCAGTTTTTAAGTTCATATTTGTTTTGAGTAATTACCAAACATGTACCTTCCCTTTAACTACACTGTCCGTTTTTGTTTTATTTCTGTTTCGGGTGCGACATTAGCCCGCATCTCTGCGACTGGTCAGAGTACATTAACACTTTTCATGTCTTATAACTTTCATTATTTACTGACTGATATTTATAAACATATCCCATCAACTGTATACCATTGGCAAAAGCATTTGCTTCTCTTTCGATGTGATATATTTTTCTCCATGTTCTCCATCTCATACCACTAGCTGTGAGAGCACCAAGAAAGACACTATCATCTTTTTCATATACGGTTTAAGTTAGGCGTCATTATCATCTGTATGCTCTTTGGGACTCCTGTTATTAGGCAGATATGGGTTACTGAGGCAAATATTCAACATTCTAAATTTTCTTATAAAGGCAAAGCATACCTTTGGTTTTTGGAACTGTTCGATTGTTTTAATCCTGTAGAAATGTTGATGTATACAGAAAAACTGTGAAAATTTTCATTTGAAATAGTGGTTGCGTTTTTGAGATGTCTGTAAATCTGGAGCAGTTATGTCCATGCAGAATAAATAATCTGTAATTGGAATACACAATCCGAGAAGCCTTACTGACAGTAACCGTTCCTAGGTTATGGCATAAAAACTTATTTCTTTTCACATAACCACATTACTTCAAAGTGTAATGTTTCTCAATGCTTTAAACTATCGAAACCTGATGTAGGCTTCAAACCAAAAGTTTTTACTGCCATTAATTTTAAGATTACAATTACATTAAATAATAGTACTTCATAAACAAACATAACTTTGTGTAAATTTATTTTTAAATGAAATTCTCTTTTGACTGTTTTCACTGTTTAGCTCCCATGGCTGTGGAAGAGCAAGTTGCTGTCATCTTTGCCGGTGTTCGTGGTCACCTTGACAAGGTAGACCCATCCAACATCACCAAGTTTGAGAAGGCTTTCCTTCCCCACATCCGCAACAACCACCAAGCCGAGCTAGACGACATCAGAAATCGCGGATCCATCACCCCAGAGACGGATGCCAAACTCAAGGCCATCGTCCTTAAGTTCTTGGAAACATTTGAGCCATGAAGATATTCTAATTAGCAATGCATCAAAGAGTTTCTAGGTTATTTTCCCCAAAAGCAGTTTTTTTTTCTTCAGGGGATTGAGAAAGTATGGATTTAGCAAAGAATGAAATTGAATTGAAAGTAAAAACAAATATCCCCGACAGTTGGACTGAGAGATGTGGCCCCTGTTGGAGCATACAGTCAATATTTGAGAAGGTTCTTATTCAAAGCAAAGGAAAATAAATGTAAAATCTATTACAGTCTAACATCTATTTAAACAAATCATCAAAAGTTATACCTGGTTAAATTGCATTCCTGCAATTTTCAGAATTGTTTCCATATCCCTGTGTCCTTACTTTTCCTCATCGCTATTTCAAAGAGAGCCTCTCTACTAGTTTTAATTTGGAATTGAAAATTTGAATGTCTACTTAAAGGTGAAATAAAGACCTTAACACAGACCAGTTTTATGTTGATAATTCATTAAACTGGTCCTGCCACACTAGACAGTTCTACAAACAAGAATTTGAAAATCTTAAATGTAATTATTAATACAGAGATGACACATAAAAACATGCACGTAGACCAAAGTAGATGTTCCATATTATGTGACTCAGCTTTATTAAGTTTGTGATGGTTTTGAATCATTGGTTTGATGATATAAAAAAATAAGTTTCTTCAAGTAGAAATGTTGCCAGTTTGAGATTTCAGATGATACAAGGTTTCTTTAAAGTATACTTATCTGATTTTTCAGTGGCTGGCTGTAATAAAATATTTGGTTGAAAGCTTAATAACAGTCTTTGTAGTGTCTTCTTTTCATGTGTTCAAGTCCTTATTTTGACTTTTCATAAGGGAACATTTAAATGTCAGTCTTTACTAGGCAGGCATGATGTTTGGCTCTTGGGCAAAAAAACAGGAAAATCTTTAAGAATGCCACCTACTTGTTTGTATAATGTTTTGCTCAATGGACTTTCCGGCAATTTAATTACCGGTACAGATTTTATTTTGTTTTAGGCAAGGGCATAAACAAATCGGACTTATGTAGGAAGACTATCATGCATGTCCAGACCTGATACTTAACCAGAGGCAACAAAAGCGATTGCCTCCATGCCCCTGCCTGGTCAGTGCCTTTGTGCCCACGAAATGCTCCAGTAGAAATTCATGATTTTCTCATAGGGTGCCCTGCTCTTTACAAATGAGAAAATGCCTTCGTGCCATTGCCTTTTCTAAAAAGCAGCATACAGGCATACATGTCTAGGTGTGAATTAATGTTAACATAGACATGCCTCAAATCCAGTGGACTGCCAGAATGTTCTGAAGTCGGGTCCGTGATGATTGGCAGTGGTCCAACGAACCAGTCCATGTACACCCCCTGGAATAATTGACCAATCCAGTTGGAATGTTCTGAATTTTCAGACAAGATTTCAGAGCTTGAAGAGGTGCAGAATTCAGGTGCACAGGAAATCCTCTTTGGATTCTTGATCATCACCTGTTTCCCTTCTTGTGCTTGCGCTTCTTCAGAAGTTCACCAACGGCACTGAGAAAAGAGATTGGGGGGGGGGAAATAACAATTAGAAGACCAAAGGAACCACTAGTTTTGAGATCTTGGAAGAACGAATGAAATAGGCTGATTTCAAACACAAGTAACCGAATGGTCACACTGTTTAGGGTAAAATACAAACCATTTGTACAAAATGGAAAAAATACAAGTCGACGGCACGTATGCATAGACAACATATCAAGAAGTGAACTGAAGGCAGCAATCAAATCTACAGGGCGAGTCAAAAAGAAGTTGACCAGGATTGGTGATGTTTTTGGAAATTGTCAAAGACCAGTATTCTCACTTGGTGTATTACAATGCATAAAATAACAAACATCTGAAAATTTGGCCTCCAATTGGTCCTCGAAGTTGCAAGAAAATTATGAAAGAAAAAATGCCCTTGTTGCACAAACTTGTGTGCTTTCACATGTCTGAGAAAGGGTTCTCAGATTCGAATATTTGAGCGAGGAAATACCTCTTTCTCAAAAACTATCGACATCTCTCCGTTGCTCGTAACCAAGCAAGTTTTCTTAATTGCTTATTTATATTTTGAGTACAGTAATAAATAATTCCTTCATCTACCTTGCTTCTTGTTTCCTCCTCTTGTAACCAAAGTAGCTTTCATTGCCTCCTTGTCTCCGTCCCTCCCCTGCATCCTCATCGTCACAATTCTTCCTTTCCCTTTTCCATCTTGTGTCTTGTTGCCAGGTACGATGACCTTGCTGCTGGTAGTGAAGGTGGGTCGAGTTGATCAGCTGGGGCGGGAGAGGTACACCCAGGGGCTTGACCGTGTTCACAAACTCAAGGAACAGATGTTAGGTCAAGTCAAGGAAATCTCAAACAATACTTCAGTTTGTAACTTTTCTTGGCCCCAATACACAGATCCATTAGGCTCTGCTCACGGCGCACCTGTGAGCAAGAACACGTGCGACTCTCCAATGCCATTCTGCACAATTCTGGTGCCCACGCCAAGCATACGCACACCCATGTCAGACTTTATGTCAGACTTTTGGTTGCGCAATGGGTTGTGATTGGTTAATACGCAATGGGCGGAGCTTAATGGATCGGTCTATTAGCAAGCGTAAGAACCAAGTCTGATGACAAAACCTTTATACTACCTGTACTATTTCTGTTCATTGGGCAACCCGAAACTCCTTCGGAACACACAAACCAAATTCAGGCACACTACATGAACATGTACTCTATCTAACATTAACCAATTCCTCTATGTAAAAGGAGTAGGTCTCATAATTCAACTGTAGTCCCACATACCTTGCAGGGAAAAAAGAAGTGCCTTGAGCATCACTGAGTGGCAGATTTGCATGCTTTATAAGAAGCCATTACTATCATTATGGTGATGCAAAGCTATAATTATTCACAGAGCAAATTGTCAGGTCTGCACCATAAGGTCATTAGTGCAATTTGAATGAACTTCATAAAAATTTGCTTTGCATATTTCGGAACTAACAGTAAATAGAGGTCGTTGATCAAGTGGTCTTCAAATTTCTTGTTTTGCAAAAGCCAGCAACCATTAAGAAAAATATTTATCGGATGATTTTGCACGATTTATTTTGTTCAAGTTTGTGTGCATTTGTCATTTGATGCCCATTTAAATCATTACAGATATGAAATTGCAACTTAAAACCTTATTGACCCCTTGTACACGCGGCAACCGGCCACGCTCACAATTTTGGTGGGCACATAGGTTTACGTGTGAACGCTGCATTGCCTAAAATGTGCCCTTCACTGAATAACGCACAGTGACATTGCCCACCAATAAGGCGCATCTAAGATTATTCTGATGATGACTTCAGGTGAATTGGTTCAATACACCTGAGCAGGCAAAATGCACTCACGATCACGTTGATGACACAACAACTTATGGTGTGAAAGATTCTGGCTTCATACATAAATGTACATAATTAATTTCAGCATGATAATAATAATAATAATATCAACCGTATTTCTATAGCGCCCAACACCTCCAAAAGAAAGTCTCTAGATTATCATCAAAACCTGATAACCAATGTTGATAATGAGCCACTGATAAATATATAAATGTATGGATATATCTCCAAGATGTTGGGATGAAGTCATGTCCACCTTGGATGGATGAAGCATCATTCACTCTCGTTGATATAAGAAACGATGTTTATCGTTATGTTAAGGAGGAATTAATATTATTATCTTTCTTAATATGACATTCAATGTTATTACTTTTCCTCTGTACCGTGTTGCTTATTTATGTGTAGGTCTTCCCTGCTCAAGATAAATCATCTGAAATAAGCTTTCCTTTCATCTGTTCATTTTCAATCGTCCACCTTTAAAAAGTGCCATTAATTGCTTTATGTACAACTACTTGTTGCTTTTCACATTTTACTATTTTGAATGACAGAACTTTATCGCCACCATTTGCACAAAGTGACAAACTGACAAAATGTGAGCAAAATCACTACATTTGTCAAATCGATTTTGGTATAACAAACATGTAAATACAGTTCAATGTATTGGACAAATTGTAGTTTAGTGTGAAATAACATAACATAATTACTATTAAATTTATAAGAGTCATGTAAATACAGCTCAATTTATAAACTGCACCCCAATCAAGGGCCTTTACGTTACAACTATTCACAAAAATCTTACTGTACTTAATTATAAAAGGATATTTTTGCTTCCGTTGTTGATGAAAGTTATGGCTTTTCCTTTACTTCCTAGACGGCCTGTTCGTCCAATCTAAACACAAAAAGGAAATCAAAAGACAAAATTTGAGCTGGAGTGTTAAATACTTTTAGTAAAAATTTAGATTTTACATCATTTCAGGGAAGGCTACGCTTGGTTATCACTCTTGAGGCCCGGTCACACAGGCCCCGATAAAGATAACGAGAACGATAAAAATGTACGCCCCTCAATTGGTTGAATGAGCGTGGGCATATTCTGCGCAGAGCAATTCAACCAATCAAGGGCGTGCATTTTTATCGTTCTCGTTTCCATTATCGGCGCCTGTGTGATCGAGCCTTTAGAGTTAAAGGCAATAAAAACTGTTGGTGGGAAGCCTACAGCAGTTTGATAGTATAAAGCATTTTGAGAAACATTTCACTTTGAAGTTATTTTTTTTTTTTTAATTTGTGTAAAAATATACATCACTTTTTATGCCCTAAAATTTAATCTGAGAAGTGTGCAGTAATGCTTTTCAGATTGTGTATTCATCAATCGGGATTATTTATGCGTGGATTATTCACTTGGGATTTTCGGCGATACATCTCAAAAACGTGAAATGACATTTTCACAGGTTAGTTCTATTGTATACAACTACATTTGAATAGGATTACATCACCAGCAGGGTGGATATGTGCGCATTACAAGTCTACGTTATTATTATTCATTATCTAATCAAAATTGCAAAAACCAAAGGTAAACTTTGCCTTTAACCCAAATGGTGAGGCCACCAACCTGATGGATGTATTCTTCTACTGTGTTTGGCATGTCAAAGTTCACAACCATCCTGACCCCTGGGAGGTCAATGCCCCGACCCAGGACAGCTGTGCACACCAGAACCGGGTATTCCCCATCCCTGAAGCACTGTAGTGTCTCAGTCCTTTCACTCTGGGGTCTGTCACCATGCAGAGAGGCTGCACGGATGTCACATGTCTGAAGGAAAGAAAATCAAACACTACTACTCATCCTGAGCCCGGAAGAATGGTGTAAGGTTCTACGCCCTTCTACCAGGAACACAAAGTATTGCCAATTCATGGATCCAACTCACCTGGGCCCACCTTCACACAGCTGCTTAACGGACTGTTTTGTGCTTACTGTGCGATTTCCATTTCATAGCGCTGCTAACCGTAAGCACATGAAAAGGCATGCTAACCTTCCGGTGCTAACCACACAAAAACAAATGAAGTCACAATGCAAATCCATGGTAAACGCGCAATATACCGCCCAATTTTTCTGCTAACCTATGAAATACACTTGGCCCTCAGCAAATTTTTCTGCTACAGTAAGCACAAAAATTTGCTTACCGTTAAGCAGTGCTATGAAATTGGGCCCTGATGTCATCATCAGAATAGAATAATCTTGGATGCGCCATACTGGTGGGCAATATCACTGTGCGTTATTCAGTGAAGTGTGCATTTTAGGCGACGCGGCACGTAAACCTATTGCCAACCAACATGGTGAGCGTGGACAGTCGCCGCATGTGACGTGTGTGCAAGGAGTCAAGAGGAGCAGATCCTAATCAATCAAATTGCCACAGTTAAACTTTTGTTTATGCCCTTCAACGAGGAACACAAAGTACTTTTAATTGTCCTAGTAGCAGAAGGTCCTAAGCTATACAATGGCCCAAATTACAATTTTGTAGCTAGAATTATCCCAAAGACATGTTTTCCCATGACTTTAAACTTCCTATGCTGACTTATGAAAGGCAGAAAACTGATCAAACTTTCACACTGTATTCTTAAAACATTAATTTGCACATTAATTGCTTACGCCCTTGCACCAGTAAACCTTTTTGCCTTCTTCCAGGCACACAAGGATTTTACGAAACGTTGGCTTAAAATTAGACTAAAGCCGCTAGACACAGACCCTTGAATGATAGAAATAAATTACCGAAGGCACACAGTTAAAAGATTTGGCTACTTTTTGTAAAACAAAACACAGTGTCCAAAGATTTACACTGGTTGAAGATAATATAGTAGAAAGCACACCTAAATAGTAGTTGCTGAGTTGCTGTAGTTTTTGAGAAATGAGTAAAACAATGTAGTGAAAATATGTTTTTACATGCTAAAATAATTTTGTTCTCATGATCACCAAGACAAAAATTGTTTTCATGACATTGTTTTACTAATTTCTCAAAAACTACAGCATCTCAGCACGTAAAGGGAAGCTTTCTATTTTCATTATCTTCAAACTGTGCAAGCTTCATGTGAATCTGTGGACATTATGTTTTTTGTCCTACAAAAAGTACATAGACCCTTTAAAACGGGAATGCAGTATCCTCTCTGTAAATGCAAGATTTCCTTACAGCAAACTATCCACACTGCATGTAATGCATGTTAAGGGCATTGTCACACAAGGCAACTTTAGCAGGAAACCCACTGCAGTGAATGCTACAAGACCACTTTGGACGCACATGAGTAATTTATTAAACAATGTCTAACAATTCCCATGGAAATTATGAGAACATTCAAATGTGAATGGATTCTCTTCTTTGAGATTGCCTGGAACTGGTTGCCAGTACATTGCCTGGGCCCAATTTCATAGAGCTGCTAAGCACAAAAAATGCTTAGCATGAAATTTCCGCCTTGATAAAAATAGGTTTACCAACCAAATTTCAATTTGTTACATTTTGCTTGTACTGGTATTCAGTTGTTGTTTGCTTATGCCATGTATGCTGAAAATCACGTGGAAATTTGGTTGGTAATCCTGTTTTTATCGAGGCAAAAATTTCATGCTTAGCAAATTTTTTGGTGTGACAAGGTCCTAAGACCTGTTAGTACCTTGTTGATCGCTAGTGAAAGAAGTCCGGCACCAATTTTAGAGTCAACAAACACCACCAAGGGAGGCCTGTTGGAAAAGCAATACATGTCTTTATTGTTATTTGCATATTTTGGTACAAACATGACAAACAGGGTGAAGTGGACGAGCGTATAAGAGCACCAAACTCAAGCTCTGGTGTTTCTGTTCAGCAGTATGTGGGTTCAAGTCTCGGTCATGACACTTGTGTCTTCTATAATTGCTTCTCTCCACCCAGGGGTAAATGGGTACCTGTGAGGGCAGAGATGTTCTTGTGATTGATTTAGCTTGGTAGCGTAAATTTTGTGCACAGGCTGTATACTTCCCAAGAGCTGAGATGGTTTAAGAAATGAATTAAATGGCACAATGACAAGGGGTAATAATGATGGAAGTGCCTTCGAGTGTGAAAAGCGCTGAATAAAAACCGATTCTCATTATTATTATTACCAATCACAAAAAAAAAAACACCTCTCTGAAACCGTGCTATTCATGTGGAATGACATCTTCATCTGCACTTTCTTCGGACAGATTAACGGTCCACATTTTTTAATGCCTGGAACATTGTGGATTTTCCCTTAAAAATTTTGCCGACACGAGAACGGATAAAATGTTTATCCATCCGGACTTTCCATTGTGCAGCATGTAAAGGCAGGCACCTAGTGTGATATGCTCTGTCTCACCTGTACAAAGACCAACAACTGGTTCTGGAAAACATGTCTTTTTAAAATCTCTTACCCGAAGTTTATGGGTGCATTCGATTAGCTTCCCTTGGTTGACCCCTCGGGGCTCATTTGCGTGAACCCCTGAGAACTAATAGAACGATGTCATGCACCTCGGACCAGCCCCAAGTGACCTGTTCCACATCAGGGCACTTGGGGCTCACCGGGGCGAGCCCCTGCAATGACGTCAAAGCCATTCGAACATACCGGGGTTGGATCAGGGTCGACGCAGGGAAGCTAATCGAATGCACCCAGTGTGTAACACTGATTCCAGATTGAGGGGATAACTGGATATTCTGCTCTTACAATAAGTACCTATAATGCTTGGGATCCTGCAGTACTGCAAAGAGATTCTTCTTCTTAGCCGGTTCTTCCACCCACATCACAATCTGCTTTACTGAAGTACATGGAGTGTTGGGCTGAAATCCACAGAAAACCCAACACATATTAATACATACAACATGATGGAATGAGTTCCCAAGATAAGTTCCAACCATGGTTTGATCCACAAGTTTGTCCACACTCGGGCAACCTACATGTATTCTCAATTGGCCTAGATTTTGGAAAGTCGTATTACACATATATTATATGAAAATTTCCTGTGAACAATTTGGATAACCCCCGATTAGGAAATTAAAACAGATTTTAATCTGAGTTCAAAATTTCTGATTAAATCAATTATATATACTTACAAACAGTCTACCAAAATCCTGTCTCAAAATGTTCATAACCAAGTAATAAAACCAAGTTTCCCTTGTGATTTATTACTTGGTATTTTAATAACAATTTCATCCCCATAAGGTGATCCTTTCGCTGCTGCTCCCCAGGTTGTATCGTAAACTTAGGTGTGCTCCCTGGCTACAAGGCAGTATCTGGACTTTGCAAAGTGTTCAGAAAAAAAATCAGTATGCTTGGCATAAGTTAGCTCTTTTCACTCCTATGTGACAGGACCTTAAGGCACTGGACACTATTGGTCAAAAATAATTGGTACTCAATATTGGTACTTAAAATAATTGTTAGCATAAAAACTTACTTAGTAGCAAGCAACGGAGAGCTGTTTATAGTATAAAAAATAGTGAGAAACGGCTCCCTCTGAAGTAACGTAGTTTTCAAGAAAGAAGATTTGATTTCGAGACCTCAGTAATTAAGCGTTTGACAAGGGTGTTTTTTCTTCCATTATTATCTCGCAACTTTGACGACCAATTGAATTCAAATTTTCACAGGTTTAATATTTTGTGCATATGTTGAGATACACCAAGTGAGAAGACTGTTTTTTGACATTTACCAAAGGTGTCAGTGTCTTTAACATAGACATGATAGAGAACAAACCTTGCCGATTGAGATGTAGAGTGGATTATAAAGCAATGATGCAGCTACATTCTCCATGGATTGAGGTATTGTTGCAGAGAACAGCATCGTCTGATGAGAGTTTGGAAGATGACTCATCACATCCAACACCTGATGATCAATCACAAATGAAACAGGTCAACAACAAGTGTATACACTCTATCCATCCAGATGGAATGAGATCAGGCATTTTCATCATGATCGATATTGTATACTGATGATTTGTAGAAGAATATATGTAGGAAAGGTCTCCAGTGTTAGTCATCAGATTCTTTATCAATGCTTAAAGGCAGTGGACACTATTGGTAATTGTCAAAGACTAGCCTTCACAGTTGGTGTATCTCAACATATGCATAAAATAACCTGTGGAAATTTGAGCTCAATCTGTCATCGAAGTTGGGAGATAATAATGAAAGGAAAAAAACACCCTTGTCACACGAAGTTGTGTGCTTTCATATGCTTGATTTTGAGACCTCAAGTTCTAAACTTGAGGTCTCAAAATCAAATTCGTGGAAAATAACTTCTTTCTCGAAAACTACTCCACTTCAGAGGGAGCCGTTTCTCACAATGTTTTATACTACCAACCTCTCTCCATTACTTGTTACCAAGTAAGGTTTTATGCTAATAAATATTTTGAGTAATTACCAATAGTGTCCACTGCCTTTAAAAACGAAAAACGAAGCAAAGATTGAACAATATATTACAGATTAGGCATGTTAGGTAATAACAAATTTGAGGTTAAAAGAAACTATTTGACACTTTATCTTCCAACCGATAACTCTACAGGTTGCAGACATTGCCTTGCAAAGGCCCCAAGTGATAGGCCATGGGTGATCAAATCTGAAGTTACATGAACTGGGTCAGTTTCACAAAGAGCTAAGATTGATCTTAACTGCAAATCAATTGTAGTTTTTAAGTAAAGTGTGATGTCACAACACAATTTAATATTGTACTTTGACAATTTGTCTTTTAATGAATTGTACTACTTTGTGAAATCAAGCCCCGACTTGACTTATCTGACCTTACCTCACTTAATCTCTAACCTGGCTTAGTCTCTGACCTGACCTGAGACCTGACCTATGACCTGACCTACATTATAATCTACCTGTTGTTTGAAGCCTTTATGTAGCATGGTGTCAACCTCATCAATAATCACTGTCTTAATTGCTGTTAATGATACACCTGCATATTATAACATGGAATCATGGTTAAGAACTAAATTTAGAACATTTCATCTTGATCGTGTGTATACATTCATTTTAAGTGTTTATTTCAATAAATTCAGTGTTTAACTGGCATTTATAATCTTCTTTGTTCTAGCTAAATGCTTTTAAAGATGCTACATGTATGTCAGATTTTTTGCCCCAAACATTAAAAAATATATTTTTTGAGTGAATGGTATTTCAAAGAGTATCACCCGCTGTAACGAAAAAAGTTTCACTTTTACTTTTAATGGTCAGGAACCATGACAAAAAATTTAAACGTTTCTTATAAAACACATAAGAATTGGTCACGTGATATACATGTATTGTCGGGATCCCGACCACTTTATTTCACTGCCACTAATAATTGGCGGACTTTTTCGAGCAATGGCTCAAATGAAAGCTTGTAACTTTCTCCACCCCATCAAAATACCTATTGAATTTTAAATCAAAGTTTTTGGGTCAAATCGGCCAAAAGTCTGACATAGCATCTTTAAAGTAAGGATTTTAATCCTAGATTGGTGGAGTGGATTTCTTTTAAGTAGCAATACAGATAACATTGGGGCTGCGTATTATGGAAACTATAATCATAGACAGGCAACTAGGGCTGGGGAAGGGGCTATCATTTTGTTTTCTATTATTTGATTGAGTTGGCAGATTATCCCACCTTCTTTCTGAATGACATCAAGGATTCTACCAGGAGTAGCAATGATAAACTGGATATCTTGTTTGAGTCGATGTAGCTGTGTCGGCATTGGTAGTCCCCCTACCACAAGAGCTGTCCTCATGTTAGGTAAACCTGTTAAAAGCAAATTAAGTTTGTTACCATTAGGAGTGTCACAAAACACTGTACACTTAGTACAGGCGTTTGCCATTTAAGAAAAGACTATAACTTACTTTCTTTTGTTACCTTTGACACTGTGCAAAGATTCAAATATTACTTCAATTAACCCTTGAAGGCACATTCCTTTTACATCTAATTGACAACTGGGCACCTAAGCCCAAATTGCATATATTGCAGGGTCAGGCCTTCCAAACAATTTGGTGTGGAGGGACATATCGGAAATGAAAGGATGTGGCCATCATACTCACCAAGCTGTCGAGGCCGTCCGGGTTAAATGCATCACAAAATTGTTTGATGCATATTTTTCTAAAGCCATTTGTATTTAAACGCATAAAATCCGGAGCAAATTTGTCTAAGCATGAAGAATAATCCCCAATACAAAATCCGAGAAGCGTTACTGCAGTACACTTATCATATTCAAATTTTGAGGCAAGAAAAATAACATAACTTTCCCAAACCACATTACTTTGAAGTGAAATGTTTCTCAAAATACTAAATTCAATATCGAAAACTGATGTAGTGGTATTGCCTTTAATTTTAAGAATGATTACCAAATGTATTTACTTCCCTTTAATTAAACAGATTAAACCCAAGGAATTCACTCTAGGTAGTAGTAACTTTTCTCACATACCAGGGTTCTGGCTGATATACAGCTTTTAACATCAAGTCAAAACCATTCTGAAGACCTTGTCAATTCATGGTGCTTTGGCCAAACTTGATCGTCCAAAATTTAAAGGGTGGCTGCAGTTTTTTTTATTTTTTATTCATTTAAACGATTAAACATGACTTTTTAAACCTGAAATATTTGTTTTGATTGTTTATTCAATGCGCAAGTATTTTAAAAATGGTTTTCAAGAGATTAGGGGAACCCACCCCGCCCCTAAAAGGGAGCCTTCATTTGCATAAACATGACGTCATGTCGGTAACCCGAGCCGCCGGGCCCCCTGGCTGTGTTTATATAGAGACGTCTGCACTGTGTGGCCTGGTACCTAGGCGCGTGTAGTTAGGTACCAGACTCTTTTTGCCGACGATATGTTTGAATCCCGACGTGACGTCGATGGTAGGGGGGCGGTAACAATCCACAAAAGGGGGGGGGGCATGACTTATTAGCTAATTACGCAAGTCAGATACGTCGGGAATAAACAAAACACATTTTATTGATGTTCAATACATATATCGGAAATAAATGACAGCAAAATTAACTGTTTTATTTTAATTCACTGCAGCATCCCTTTAAATAACTTAGGGAGAAACCTACAGCCCTAACAACAATAGGTCAAGTACCTTGCATCAGTTGTTTGGCCTGCTCCTCAATTTGCATGGCTAGCTCTCTGGAAGGTGACAGGATCAATCCCAGGGGTTTGCTCCCCTCTTCTTTGCTGTCTCTAAAACACACAGTGTTGTAGATTTGTAGAATGGTGGGAACAAGGAAAGCAGCAGCTGTAGGAACAAACAAACACAGGAACAAACAAACACACAAACAAACAAACACACCGTGAGAATGTTATACTCTTGAGGTAGGAAGTAGAGCTGAAGGGAGATTTAATATATTTTTTGGGTGTCGTGGCAAAGCAAAAAAGAGCATCAGACTCAAATTCTGGTTGTTCATTGCGTTGTGGGTTCCAATCCCGGTCGTGACACGTGTCCTTACGCAAGACACTTAACCATTGCTTCTCTCCACCCAGGGGTAAATAGGGTACCTGTGAGGCTGGGATGGTTTATGTCAATGACAAACTTTGAGCGCTGTAACTCGCAGCACCGGCTGTATACTCCCCAGGGAACAGAGATGGTTTAAGGAATAAATTAAAGCCCAGTGAACAGGGGTATGAATTCTGTATCGTTAATGTTAGTGGTTTACAAAACTGAATTACTTTTTCCGGAGCTTGTCTGAGCACACACCATCATGTCACGCCATCTCAACGCTGCTGGAATGACCTGCATCTGGACTGGGGTAGGCATGTTGTACCCAACATTGGCAAGATTGGCCTCCACTGTGAAAAGAAAAGTCCATCAATGAAATTAAAACAAACGAAAAAAAAAGACTGTGCAACATTCTACAGAAAGTATAGCCCTTTTCACCTGACGAAGGCCAACTAGGGTCCTTGGAATCAGTGCCAGTTGTCTTGACCACGGAAGCTGGCCAAACTCAAACACGATCTTCACACGACACAGACACCACTACCCTTGTCACAGGTCCTTCATCTTTAATGGTGTCAAAGCTTAACATCGTTAATTGTCGGAATCACAATTTGCATGTTGATTACAAATCATCTTTGCATCTTTGGTGAAACACTTAGACCAAACAACTTGAGTTTTGTTCATACCGAGTGCTTATATTTGCTCATATTTCATAGCAAATGCTTATCTTGGAGTAGCAACTGATACGTGTTGTGTAGCAATTTGCTACGCTATACAAAGCAGAGAAGTGCATGTACACAGTAAGTTCTGTGCAAAACTATGCCACCATGCACAATCCGTACACTTGAATAGTTTAAGCAGTTGAACAACTCATTGGAAAAATTCTACCAAGGGAAGGAGGACTGATGACTAATTGCATAATATAGACAAATTGATTTCTCTCTGATGAAACAACATACAACATTTTTCACCTACTTTTCTTTGGAGCAACAAGATGTGAGAATTCAATGATTGGTCTTGGAATGTCCATTCCTTCAACAAAGATGTCAACCTTCAAATAAAAAGTGAATTAAAAAAAAAGGAATACAAATTATTCGTTTCCTGATCAAAGTAACAATTTTAGCATCCTTTCTAACTAGTTCTTGGTTTCATTGCATTTGTCACCTTTGACGATGAATCTCAAGGAATATTGCAGAAAAAGACAACAGATCTGATCAAGTGTTTCAACCAGTAGCTTACATTGTTAAGTGGCTAGAAATAAGGAACTGTGAAAGACAATGGCCACTGACTAGAGTTAGGTTATGGACTAGAAAAAAATGATGTCATTAAAAAGTTTAATAATCTTGTGTAATTGACGTCATTTGAGTAGGACGCCCTCGCCTACAGGTAAAAATGAGGTAGTTCACTGCCCCTTCATGTGCGCCACAAGTCCAAATATGTGCGTTTCCATTGTTTCATCCTCAGTTTATTTCTGAGATGGCGGCTAGTTGACCATGATGCACTGGTTATTAAACATTTATAAATTAATAATAATAATAACAACCAGTTTTATATAGCGCTTTTCACACCCGAAGGGCGTCTCAAAGCTCTTCCAACATTACCCCTGGTAACTGGGCCTTAAATTCATTCCTTATTACCATCTCAGCTCCCTGGGCAGTATACAGCCTGTGCAACATTAATATTCGTTACTCGGCTAAATCAATCAGAAAAACCATCTCTGCCCTCACATGGTGGAGAGAAGCAATTACAGTCAAGTGTCTTGCTTAAGGACACAAGTGTCACGAAGGGGACTTGAACCCACACTCTGCTGAACAGAAGCACCACAGCTTGAGTTCGATGCTCTTATCTGCTCGACCATGACACCCTACAATATGTAAGTCCATGTGGAAACGCTACTCGCATGTCACAAAATGTCAGTCCTCAAGTGGTCTTAAACAGGGTTGTCCTTTGAGCTAATGAAACATTCAGAAAGAATCAGTTTCAGTTACCTGTGCTCTGATTTCTTGAACTTGTTCTTTGGTTAGGTCTGAGATCTCCTCATGTTCTTGATACATGTAACCAATGGGTTCAGGTTCTTCAATGATAACCTTGGTTGTATTGACCTGTTCAGGAGCTGGAGTTGATAACTGATTCTGAGAAGACGAAACGAAAAAAAAAGGTGCGATGGTATTATTGCAAAAATGCAGGAATCAAAGGACATCAAACTCATTTTGTTCATGGCTCCAAATTAGAATTAGCTGTTGCAAACAACTAATACAAACCAAATGGACCGATGGTATAAATGCATAAAAAAGTTAATGGCCTGACCTTTTAAAATATTATGTAGAAACCGGAATGGGATAGTCAAGGATCTATTATTGGTATTCGGAACAAAACTTGGATCAACATAATGCACTCGTTATAAAATGTCTATCAGTCACTTTTTTTTTATTTTTAATACTGATTTGTGTGAAAGCTGTTTTAAAGTGAAATATGGGAAAAGACGCCTCAGGTCTCTCCCTTTTTAGCAGAACTGACAATACCGGTGAGAACCTTTTTCTTGACACCTTACATATTAAATGCAAGTATTTAGGTTAGGGGAAAACAAAAGAATTACATGGATGCCACGAAGCAACTGCGCCTGTTGCCAATTTTCTTGGCCTTGGTGCCCCTTCCCAAAGACTTTTAAATTTTCCCATGTGGAAGTGCCATGCAAGATGAAATTAGCAAAAAATTAAATTAGAACCTACATGTACCCCAATAATTTCCATTGTGGTTTGTTACATTATACTTATGTTAAGAGCAAAAACCAATCGGGTTATCTGGGAATTGGCCATACCGTTGCTGAAGTCTTTCCAAGTCTCGCCAAATTCCTGGCTTTGCATTCACGGCTGCAAATATCAAACTCAGTCTGATCACAAATGTAAGCTCCGTATCTGCCGCATATGACACACACAGGTTCATCATCAACAGGCCATCTTTGGTTTTTACTGTATGACACAACTTCCTCCTCATCACTCTCATGTTCCTCATCTATCTGCCCATTCTTCTCATCAGTATTATCCGTCGTTACCACACCTTCCTCTTTTTTTGAAGGTGTTGTCAAAGATGCCAGTCTCCCATCTCTTTTGATATTTGCGATAGACTTCCTTATTGCAGCAATATCGATTGGAATCCCCGGAAGGTCAGAACCACCATGTATCCCACTGCTGACACCGAATTCTGAGCCCTCTTTATATACATTTGAAATTGTAGAGTCTTTCTTAATTCCTAAAACTTCATCCTCATCTTTGCACTTAAGCTGTAAAGGTACAGTATCTGTTTTAATCAAGAATCCTTGGCTTGGGCATTTGATGTGTGAATGCACTCCAGCTGCTGGAGTAGGTTTTGCCTCAAAATTAGTTGATGAGCCTTCCAACTTTATGACTGATGATTCTCCTTGGCACAAGGTGGTTTTCTGAACTTCATTCTCTGTTACTATTTCTTTTCCTAAAGCTGAGATGCAATGTCCAGCGTCTATGCTGTTTGTTGATTTGGAACGGTCGAGGGTTTGATGAGAAGTGTTGCAATGGTCAATGTGCTTAAACTCTGAGGTAGTCTGTGTATTTATCACAGTGTTGACAGGAATAACATCCGCTTTCTTTTTGGTAGAAGCTGTTGAGGCTGCAGGTGATTTTGCTGGCTTGCGTTTGACTGCCCTTGGAACAAACATATTTATGTGGCGGAACTAGTACTGCACAATCTCTACATGTGCAAAAAAATACTGGAACATCTGCAATGAAAACAATAAAGGAATAAATTGTTTAAAAAAAAATTCTATCAACACAACACTCACTGACTCAGCCACCACAACACAACATTAGTTGTCTAGACAAGAGAGTAGGCTATTATATTAAAGTAACGAGTATTACCGCTAAGGAAAGTAGTCCTACACATATGTTAAGCGCAATCTGTTAGACTGCCAAAGAACCGATCGCGCTGCGCTATTACAAGATTGTTCCGCTCTATTGAACTTGATCTTTTGTTCGCGCAGCAATCAGTCGATCTCGCAACAGTCGATCGATTGTACAACAAACATCTTTGCCTATCGACTGATCACGTGACAAGTATTTTTTTTCTGATTGATCAATGGTGCATGCAGAAATGGGTTTGCTATTCGACCTTTGTGCAGGACCAGGAATAATCTAGCGTGATCGCCAAAGAAAGTGGTAAAAATGGGGCAAATCTAGTGACTAGTCGGTCAAAATTGTATATGTGTTGGACCATTTTGCCCTGTGTTGGTGTCAAACTAGCCCACCTTGTTGAGCTGTTAATGGCTCCGGTTTTTAACATCGGTCTCATCACTGTCACCATTACGTAATGGTGACAGTGATGAGACCGATGTTAAAAGCGGAGCCATTAACAGCTCAACAAGGTGGGCTAGTGTCAAACCTATACCTCTGAAACCCTCCGGCCTTGCGGCTGTCGGGAGGAGGGATACGTTATCGCAACTATACTTTTTTTAGCACTTGCACCTGTACATTATTCTATCTGCACCTGACACAAAGTCCTGTTGCCTAATAATGTCAACCCATGCGCTCACCACACGCAGAGCGTACATCTTCATTTCAATCATTTGAAGGCTGCTTTATAAGGAAGAAGAAGAAGAATGAACCAGCATAGTTGCGATAAGTAACTCTCCTATCGACAGCCGCAAGGCCGGAGGGTTTCAGAGGTATAGGTTTGACACCAACAGTCCAACACAGGGCAAAATGGTCCAACACATACGGCCGCCAGGCACCCTCCTCCCGACGGCCGCCAGCCGTAGGGAGGAGGGTTACGTTATCATAACTAACTCAAAAAGTGCTTTTAATAGGCCTACTATTGAGTACTAATATAATGTAGCCATGGTGTGGTACTAGTACTAGTAGTAGTACTAGTAGCCGTTAGGCTCTAAAATAATGAGACATTATTTTCAGTGCATTTCAAAACTTGTCATGCTTGTTTGAACCAGTTGAATTGAAGTTCAGATACTCCTAGAACTATTTCGTTTTCGTCCGACTATCGTCAGTCGTGAACGCCGGTCATCTCGCCACCTGACAAGCTCACCACCAACAAAGTTGCCCCCTAGCAAAGTCGCCCCCTGACAATGTCGCTCCCCTGCCAATGTCGCCCCCTAGCAAAGTCGCCCCCAGATGTTGTTCGGAAAATAATTAAGGCTACAATAATTATGGTAAAAAAATATAGTTAAAACATTTTCAGAAAAATTTCCTACTGAAGTAATGTGCTTGTGGAAGATCTAACCCTAACCCTTACCCTAACCCTAACCTTAATCCCTAACCCTAACCCTAACCCTAACCCTAACCCTAACCCTTAATTATTTTCTGGGGGCGACTTTGCTAGGGGGCGACATTGGCTGGGGCGACATTGGCTGGGGGCGACATTGGCTGGGGGCGACATTGTCAGGGGGCGACTTTGCTAGGGGGCGACATTGTTTGGGGGCGACATTGTCAGGGGGTGACTTTGTTAGGGGGCGAC
This sequence comes from Asterias amurensis, assembly GCF_032118995.1. Classification (NCBI taxonomy): domain Eukaryota; kingdom Metazoa; phylum Echinodermata; class Asteroidea; order Forcipulatida; family Asteriidae; genus Asterias; species Asterias amurensis. The sequence continues at coordinate 13,777,979 of NC_092656.1, forward strand.
TTTGCAGGGGGCGACTTTGTTGGTGGCGAGCTTGCTAGGTGGCGAGATGACCAGCCCCCGTCAGACAATAGCCGGACGAAACCGAAATAGTTCTAGGAGTAAAGTTCAGACTGTTGGTGTGGCAGTTGTCATCATCATGACGACTTGACACTGACGACAGACGACAACTGCCGACACAAACACAATTATGTGCAACTCAAAGTCCCAAAGATTATCAAAAACCAGAGACATGTCCGACATGAATCCCGACCCGACCGATACCTTACCTATCATTCAAGTTCCCAGCTAGCAGAAAGTGTTGTTGACAGATAATTTTTTTTAACGCACTGCAATTTCGCAGACAAATTTAACCTTGCTCTTGTATGGTTGGCCAATGGAGGGCGCCCTTTCAACTTGCGCGCGTTTTGTTTGTTTTTGGTGTGGTGGGTGGTGGTGCTGTCGAGGGCGTCACTTTTTTTCGGTTGCATGCAGATTGCTGTCACGGTGTCAGTGTCAGTGTCAGTGTCGCCAGTGACACTTGTCAACGAAGTGAAGCTGCAGTTCCCGTCCCAACAAAACCGGTGTTTCAGGTAACTGAACTCAACCATACATTAATAATGAACAGATCCGCATAATAAAATATCCTGGTGTCAAAAAATAAAATTTTGTTGTCATTTTCACTTATTAAAATATTTTAATTTTAGAATCCCAAATAGTAACCACCTCACGTGATCCATCTAGTGACTAAAGCAGAATGAAACTCAATCTTGCAGATAGTAATTTTGTTTTGAACTTTCGAGGTTGGATGATGTTTCTTTTCATTTGAATGTTGCCATAATATTAATAATGCACTAGTGATTTGTACCAAAAATCAATCATTCTATAAATGTTTGAGCATATTAACCAACGATAGGAAACTTTATTCTCAGCATGATTAGGCCTGATGAAAATACAGACCATGAAACTGCATAGCTTCTGTCACCTGTGCAGCTTGCACAATCTCACGGTAAACGGGAATCAAAGTTGGGGTTCGAAAACATATGAGGGTCGATAACGTATGACGCTACGATACGGATCCAGCCATCAATGTCAGAGGACTCAGACAGAGGACTCAGACATCACTCATCATCAGTCACTCATGACTCAGCTCAGTCTCTATCTATCTACATGTATCTATATGGTGTAGTACATTCCTCTTGTAGTAGAGTATAGTCGGACTGTGAAAGGTGCAAAGTGCGCGACCAGGAACACGACATCCTCTATTTACAAGTGGAAAAAAGTGCAAGTAAAAAACGCCACCCATCTGTCCTAACGTAGGGTCAGTAAACTCAGCCTGCTCCTATTAAGTATTATTAGGAGCAGGCTGAGTCCTAAACTGCTCCATGGTTTGGGCGGTCACAGCTGATGCTGGCAGGTTGTTCCACAGGCAGATGGCGCTTGGAAAGAAAGAATCTTAGTTGCGATCTGGCGGCCATCTCACTCTCAGTCTCAGACTCTCAGTCTAGAGTCATAGACTTAGTGACTGGGGCGCTAGATTCCTTTTTTCGAAATTTTGACATTATCGGTCATAAATGTCAAAAGTTCGAAAACAGGAATCTAGCGCCCCAGTCACTGGGTCTAGTCTCAGTCCACACAATTTTATTATTGACAGGCCCCCCTAACTAATCATGCACTAAGTAAAAGTTCAGGTTTGGGTAACTTTTATGGAAATTAAGGGGGACATGTCAGTGTCACTAAAAAGCCAAAAATATTATAGCTCTAACTCTAAATTTTTTATATTGTGAAGAAAGCATGATATGAGGCCATTGAGGGTAAATTTTCACCAAAGTTCATCTCCAGATTACGTGATCCACGAGGTCAAATCAAAGGTCAAAGTAAAGGTCAAAAGGTTACTAAACCATAACATGTTCAGTACAAAAAAAAAATGGCAGATTTGGAAAGCTTAACATGCTTAATGTAATTTCCTTTCGAAAGACATCAATTTCAACCAATTTGACCCAATGGTTACCGATTTAGATTTATGGTCATTTGAATATCGACAGTCGGGCGCATTTTGACTGCAATCGACGAGAAAGAGCATGCCGTAGCACGAAAACCGTGTATCGGATAGAGCTGAAATTTGAATATGAGCTTGTTGAGCCACAATTACCCCATAAACCAAATTTGAGCAAATTTGAAGAGGGTAGGGTTTAAAAAATTCTTTTTTTGGGGGTGATTTGACACGGATTGACCCTGCTTTAACTCGTGCGATGGTTAAAACTACGACTCCCTTGGTGATCCTTGGACCGTTCCATTTTCCCTCGGCTGCGCCTCGGGAAAATAGAACGCACTCGAAGCAGTCAATATTTGTATATACAATATTATGCTTTAATTTTACAGGCAGCAGTGAAAAGTCTTTAAAACCACCAAGGAAGAAGAAAGGAGAGAACATTTTTGTTATAGTTGAAGCTACACATTATTCTAGAATGGCTGAAGATTTTCTCCATGAAGATGAGGAAGATTGGGCAAAGCCGGTTGAGAATGTGTCATGTGCTGTTGTTACTCCCAAAAAGGCAATCCATTCAAAAGGTACTGTCAACTGTGATTAGCACCTACACTTGTTTAAATTCAAAATTGTTTACCCATGGAAATATCAGAATTCTGTTTCCTAGTACCTTTGGTAATTACTAAAAAATATTCGTGACCATAAAAACTTACTATGTAAGAAGTACTGCAGCCAATGATCATTAAATAGCAAATTGAGAAACAATTAATTCCGTTCAAAATAATGTTGTCTAAGAGAAAGGGATTTAACAACATTTCAATCTGAGAGACGTTTCTGCAGAAATTTCTCAGAATGTGTGTTCCACAATATTACGGATTATTCACAAAACCACTCAACAAAAAGTACCGAAAGATAAACCCTTTTTATTAGTTTTTGACCCTTGCAATTATTTTGATTTATTTCAGGTAATAAATGCCTGTAATAAACAAATTCAATTTATGAAAATATTTCTTTCATTTAAATGCAGGCTTGTCCAATGACCAGTTAAGATTGAATGTGAATCAGTTGAATCAAGACAATCACAGTCGAACTATTGTCCATATTGATCTTGATTGCTACTACGCACAGGTTGAAATGGTCAGAAATCCATCGCTTAGATCTAAACCACTCGGTAAGTTTGATGAGCTCTTTACCATCTCAAAATAAATCAAATTTGTTGTGCATTTCCTTGGACATTTTGTTTTCAGTAGGAAACCTTTTATTCAGAAGCTAAGTCTTTGGTTGTTGAATAAGCCTTTTTGAGGTATGATGGACGTGATAGGAGTGCACTGTTTGGTTTGGTTGTATGTACAGACAAATTCACCCAAACCTTATAGTGTTGTAGCATTGTGTCCGCCATATCTCAAAAAGGCTTATTATGGTAAAACAAAAATTCTCATGAGCCAATGACTCCTAGAAAAGCGAGCTTAATCACTGAACTAGCATAGAACTAAATGGAGAGAAGACAAGGAAGGAAAATCCAGTTTTGGATAATGGGTAAAAAAACCCAACACCAGAGAATTTCTTCAGGGAAAAACCCACTAAGTCTGGGAGGGGCTGAAAACACCAGCCCCTGGCATGATTTGAACCGGTTCCTAGAGGTCGAAGGCGAGGAAAGATAAGATACTACTATGCGCCAACCCGACCACCCGCGACTTTACCTCAACCATTACAGCTTCGCCTCAGGAACTAAAGCTTGGCAACTTTCAACCCTCGGGATGATATTCATGTATTGGCTGTCCAACCTCACACTGTGTTATGTTTGGTTAAGGACACTGGACACTATTGGTAATTATTCAAAACAATTGTTAGCATAAAAAACTTACTTGGTGACGAGAATTGGCTCCCTCTAAAGTAACGTAGTTTTTGAGAGAGAGGTTATTTCTAACTCAAATTGAGCGTCTGAAAGCACACACATTAGTGCAACAAGGATGTTGTTTTTTCTTTCCATAATCTCTTGCAACTTGATGACCAATTGAGGCAAAATTTTCAGACGTTTGATATTTTATGCATATGTTGGGATACACAAAGTGAGAATGCTGGTCTTTGACAATAAAGGTGTCCAGTGCCTTTGGTTAAATATTACGTTAAGGAATTTTGACATGTCCATTTTTACAAACCCACAGGTTAAGCCTGTTTTTTTTTGTTTATCAGGTATACAGCAGAAGTATCTGTTAGTGACTTGTAACTACGTGGCCAGGTCTCACGGTGTGACTAAACTAATGAGAATAACGGAGGCATTGAAGAGATGTCCGGATTTGGTGATTGTTAGTGGTGAAGATCTTAGGCATTACAGAGAGATGTCATACAAAATTACAGGTACGTGTACAGAAAGATGCAAAATACAATAATTACAGTTGTAAACCATATGTAATCTTGCTGATGTTTTAACTTGGGTTTTGCTTTGGGAAAGGAAACCATATTTTCCTAAACAGGTCTCATATATGGCCTTTAAATCAGCATTACGTTGAAAAAAACCAATCAGGTTATGGTGTGTCGTTGGTCTAGACTCACGCTCTGGTGTTGTCAGCAGCAGAGTGTGGGTTTGAATCCCAATCATGACACTTGTGCCCTACAACAAGGCGCTTAAAGGCAGTGGACACTATTGGTAATCACTCAAAATATGTATTTAGCATAAAACCTTACTTGGTAATGAGTAATGGGGGAGGTTGATGGTATAAAACATTGTGAGAAACGGCTCCCTCTGAAGTGAAGTAGTTTTCGAGAAAGAAGTATTTTTCCACGAATTTGATTTCAAGACCACAGATTTAGAATTTTAGGTCTCGAAATCAAGCATCTGAAAGCACACAACTTCGTGTGACAAGGGTGTTTTTTTTCATTCTTAGTTATCTCGCAACTTCAATGACCAATTGAGCTCAAATTTTCACAGGTTTGTTATTTTATGCATATGTTGAGATACAGTACACCAAGGAGAAGGCTGGTCTTCGACAATTACCAATAGTGTCCACTGTCTTTAACCCTTGTTGCTTTGTAAAAAGTTGGGAAGGTAGTGTGTTCCGCTCCAACAGCCAGGCTTCTAGTGAATGTTACCAATGCCTACATCCTTATGGACTGTGAGGGGGATTTCCCTATTTCAGCACCAGGGGTGGATTGCACCAAGCGGTCTTAAGCCGGTCTATGCGCTATAGCCGGCTAACTTGAAACACGCTTAGACAGTCTTTAATTATAGACCGATTGCAATAGCTTGGTCTTTAATTATAGCCAGTCTTAAATCTTAAGCCTGCTCTGAGCTGGCTAGAATCGATCTTTGTTTTGGTTTTAAAAGATGGTGCTGCATTTGTTAGTTGTAGATGATTTGATACAAAGAGCTCTACGATGAGATTGTGTTTTAGAAATAGATTACACCCATTAGAGGCATTTTGATGATGATACTTTGTATCGTAAGTGTCATGTTCCCAACAGTAAAAATTATACAACTCAGAGATTGGATATCCGATGATTCAAACCAAAGCAATAATAATAATAATAATAATATTTAATAATAATATTTATTCGGGCAATCACATTTACAAGCACATATACGTATTGCATTACTTTTCACCGACTTATCTAAGACCGTCTTATTGCAACAGGCTTCATGACTGACTAAGCTAAGACCGTCTAAGGCAGATAGCCTGCTATAACTGACTGGTCTTAGACCGCTGACTAAGACCGTTTTATTGCAATCCGCCCCAGGAGTAAGTGGTCTTAATGTCCGAGGCTATAACATTAAAAGATTCATCCAAGGTCACTCCTCAAATCCCTTCTACATTACTGCAATGATGAATTTATGATACAACGTCAAACTAGGTATATTGCAAATTCTAGGTACAATGTATGTTAAAGTCACCTGGAAATAGAATTGTTTTTCTTTCAAACATAAGAGTATATGCTTAGGAACAATAAAAGAATTTTTTTAGTATATGTTTGTCATGATTTATATGTTAAAAAAATATATAAAGTTGTTTGGGGGGCTGACTCCGCCTACCCCTTTTGTGACGTCAATCGAGGCAGACTTTGCCTGCAATGCGTATAGTAAACACACGTGCAAAGTAGCAATACACCTGGTCGGCATTGCCGGGAAAAAACTTTTAAAAAAATATTTTGAAACGTTCAAACTCACGACTTGGTCCGTACATGAACTTTGCAATTGTGTTTACTCTACGCATTACAGGCAAAGTCTGCCTCGATTGACGTCACGAACAGCGCCCTCTCGGGTCGGGGTCTACTCTTAAATTTGTAAATAACATAAGAACTGATTTTTTAAAACCTTAGTTAACTGTTTATTCACATTCCACTCATCAAAACACAGTGACAAAAGCTTTATTTTGACAAAATACCACTTCCAGGTGACTTTAAATGATTTCTTCTTGATCATTTTTTATAGGGATTCTTCATCAGTTTAGTCCCTTGGTTGAAAGACTTGGATTTGATGAGAATTTTGTTGATGTTACTGGACTTGTTGAAAAACGCTTACTGCAAGGAGGTGTTGAAGAATCTGAGGTTATTGGTCATCAATATGGAGAACAATCATCTGGTTAGTGCTGGGCGAATAGTGAAATTTTGTTATTCGGATACCGCTACTGGCCAACTATCCGAAATTAACCGGATATTTGAATATTTTTTTTGCCGCTAGAGGTCGCTTATGGGCGGATTGATATTAGTTTTAGACGGTGTCACTCGGTTCATTCATAAAAATGACCGGATCTAATTTAAAGATGGCGATTTGCTTTTTCTTTTGATCGTGATTGACTCTACGTGAAGGAAAACTTTTGTAATCTTTGAACAAATTACGTCAGAAATGTCATTGTTTTAACTCTTCACGTAGGTGAGCATAGTTATACTTAATTTATGCTGTATTATGCTGTATTAATAGAAGTTTCATAAGGATTCAGACAAAACATTCATATCAGTTGTCGCCCGACGTCCGCGGATATTCGGATATTAAAGAATATCCGGTTACTCGGTTGTAATTACAGAATTATCCAGTTTGTGAATAGGTATTCGCGCCCTATGCGGATATCCGGTTAAGAAAAAAAAGGCATTCGCGGTTATGGATAGGAAAACCTATTCGCCATTAACCGGATATTCGAATAATTCGCCCAGGCCTACATCTGGTATGAGCATCAATGTCAATTTACTAAACAAATATTGGATACATATGAGTGCATTGTTCACAGAATGTAATCATGAGGTGATATCTGGACTATTCCATTTCATGAGGTGAAGTTGAGTGAAATGGAAAAGCCACATTTCACCAGATAAACTTAAATGTAACAAATTTGGGTGTGATTGGCAAATGGGGTTACTTAAAATAAACATCCTTGTCCCTAGTTTTGATTTTGTATCAAAATAATTATTTGTTGTGATATAAAATTGAAATTGTATTCATAACAAGTTGGTGTAGATATATTTATTTTTCAAGAGTTTTCTATAAATAGAATGTTTGAAGAAGATTTGGTTTCATGATAGCGAAAGTTGGTCTCAAATCAGGCTTGTTAACATATGAGGACATCTCAAAATAAGTTCCAAACAGTGACGACTTCAATCATCAGCCTCCTGTTGAGCCTTTGATAGAACTCATCGTGTCTCTTTTCCTGATAGATCATTTTCTGTATACAGACCCAGAATCTGGAAAAAACTTCCACAATACATCAGAGATCACTGCATACATTCAAGACACTCCTGAAAGCTCACCTGTTTCAGGAGGTGTACCATCATTGACATTTCTCCTGTTTGTGCCCATACATCAGCGCCGTAGAGCAAACTTTTGATTTTGGCGCTTTTTAAATTTCTTTTGATTGATTGATTGATTATGCACAAAGTGGGCTTTAGTCAATCATAAGCCTAAATCAACCTTTTTCCATTCTATGTTCCACACGCAAGAAACTTTTTGCAAAATTTCTTCCTTTTCAGCTGATCTGTAGAATCATAGATTTCTCTCTGTATATATTCTTCTTAGAATCTGACTCGGCCTTTACCAGACCCCATGACTGCACCTGTGGATGTCATCATAGACTTCTCATAGGCTCTCACATTGCCCAAGAGATGCGGCAAGCTCTAAACATACAGCTAGGTTTGACTAGCTGTGCTGGTGTAGCACATAATAAGCTGTTGGCTAAACTGGTTGGGACAACTCACAAGCCAAATGACCAGACTACACTATGGCCGTCTATGACCAGTCATCTTATGGGGCGCCTTGCTAAGGCTACGCAAGTTCCAGGTAAATATGTAAGGATTCTAAACTTGTCACACCAGTGTAACATGCAATGTGATTCAATTTTGTTTCAGTAATAACTAAGCTTAGTAATAACTAGTTCAAACGCATTTCATAATAGCGTCTCAATGCGCTTAACATGAGTGCCCTGGTCATTGGACCAATAACATACCTTTAATCATTCTCAGCTCCTTGGGGAGTATGTAGAGACCTGAGCTGGCGTAAGTCGCTATGTGGCTTTTCATCATTATATCAACATCTACCCTTGCAGGTGCTCATTTATACCACATGGGTAAAGAGAAGCAATTATAGTAAAGTATCTTGCTGAAGAACACAAGTGCCATGACTGGAAATCGAACCCACACTCTGATGACTCAACCACCAGAACTTGAATTCGATGCTCTTAACCACTTGGCCATGACACCTTACAGTAATGTCTTTATAACAAACTGGAGTTTGCACAACACTACTGGAGCTAGATATGGTCTTATTGCAGGGAACTGTTTTGGCATTTTCAAGCATCCTAGAAACAAGCTCTTAACACAACTGAAGTATGACCTATTTTGTACTAAACAACAACATATGAAAACAGACTTGGAGGTTATTTTCTTTAAGAAAAATGTACTGAAAATTTCTTAGCAGATTTGTAGGAACAATGGTGCATTTATAAAATTTGTATAAAAGTAAACTTTCGGATTAGAAATCTTTTTTTTTTCTTCTTTTGGTATTTGACAATTGTGTTGCTTATATTTAAATCTCATGGATATATTTCTTTATTCTAGGCATTGGTCATTCGTCTGGTAAGAAGCTTGCCTTGTTGGGGATAACGACATTGACTGAGCTTATTGAAGCACCATTCTCACTGCTCAAGGACGAGTTTGGTTACCAGACTGCCTCCGTTATGTTGAAATTGTGCCAAGGAATTGATGAGTCACCAGTGGTACAGTCTGGTCCCCCTCAGGTATATCATTGTTGTTTATGTAAAGACAGATCAGAGATAAATTTTGTTTACAAAAACAGTGAGCATGTACTCGTACATTCCAGGACGTTTCTGGCAGGCAAGATACTATCCTGGTAATATGGAACAATTTATTTTGAAATCTCGCGAGAGATTCAGTGAGGTGACAGTTTCCACTTAAAGCCATTGGACCCTTTCGGTACAGAAAAAAACAAAAAGTTCACAGATTTACAAATAACTTACAAGGTTTACAGAAGGTAGTGGTGAAATACTTCTCTTGAAATATTATTCCATGAAATGCTTTACTTTTTGAGAAAACAGTAAAACAATATCAATTCTAGTTAACGAGAATTACGGATTTATTTTAAACACATGTCATGACACGGCGAAACGCGCGGATACAAGGGTGGGTTTTCCCGTTATTTTCTCCCGACTCCGATGACCGATTAAGCCAAAATTTTCACAGGTTTGTTATTTGATATACAAGTTGTGATACACGAAGTGTGGGCCTTGGACAATACTGTTTACCGAAAGGGTCTAATGGCTTTAAACTCAAGAGTTTTAAAACATAACATAACAACTGAACAAGTTTTGATGTGTGCCCCTTTTAAGGCACTGGGTAATTGTCAAAGACAAGTATTTTCACTTGATGTGTCCCAACATATTCACAAAATGCAAATCTGTGAACATTTGGGCACCTCTTTCTCAAAAACTATGTTACTTCTGAGGGTGTTAGTTCTCACAATGTTTTATAATAATAATAATAATAATAATATTTATTCGGGCAATCACGTTTACAAGCACATGTACATACATTAAACATATTTAAGAAAACAAAGTAAAACAACAGTGGGGTGCCCAGGAGAGCATAAAGGTTAAAAAAATAACTATCGCCAAAAGGCGTATGTCTCCTAAATCCCCCAAAATACATTAAGGCAAGAGAGGGCATATAAAAAAGCACAGAAGATAATAATCACTGAACGACTATAAAAGGCAAACAAGCAGAGATATACACAATAATACACAATAATTTATTTTTCAGGTCATTTCATTATTGTTTTAATATTAGTAGCAATCAACATGAAACATGACTTTTGGCAAGAGGGAATTTGGGCTACGATTTTGCTACTCTTAGAACTATGAGGTTTGTTCCGCTATCGTTTGTGGAGGCGAAAGCAGAACGAACCTCATAGTTCTAAGATGAGGATTAAGCCAGCCTACCTTTTTCATGCACCCCTGAACAATATATTAAATTTGTTTTATTTCAGTCAATAAGTGATGAAGATTCTTTCAGGAAGTGCAGTACTCTACAGGAAGCTCAACTCAAGATATCAACATTACTAAAGAACCTCTTCCAAAGGTAATTAAGGAGAAGTCTTTTCTCTCCATTTTTATGACCTTATGCTTTAACCAGACTGAATGCCAAAATGAAGAGAGTTTTATGTCAAACAAATTTTGTTTTGTACAAAAGCTTGTATACTTCCGGTGTAAAAAAATTTGAACTGATCGACTTGGAATGAATTTCCAAGGATTCACACACAAACACAAACCAGATACTCTTTATATTCCAAATCAAATTGTCAAATATTTCATGCCATTCCAGTTACTGAATTCAAATATCGCTTAAACTCACCTTTTCCAGACTTATTTTGATGGCAATTTATTTCATTTTCATTCATTTGTATTATAAGTTTTTAATTGTTGTAAAAGCATTGGGGTAACCTTTTATCTGTAAGAACGCTATATAAATGTTTTGATTATTATTATTATTATACATTCTCCTGAATACCAAACATTAGATCAACTGTTCTTAGTTATAAGTAAGCACTATAGCATTGGAAACTAAGCAATTTCTTTTATAGAATATTCAGGTGCAATTCTTTTTAAAAAGAATTTCTTAATTTCTTAGCTTGGGCGATATCGATTTATTTTATTCACGATATATCGCCGACAATATATTGCGATATTCGATATAATCGCGATTAATGAAATTTGACATCATCAGTCTTAAAACTCCAGGTGAAAGTTGTAGAGAGACAGTCATAGCATAAGAGAGGTGTTCTAATGATCTATTCTTCTGGTTTTACTCCAAATCTATGGGGTGCAAGATGTCTCAGCTAGCAAATACATCGCGATATTTAATCGATATATCGATATATCGCGATTATCACGATATATCATGATATATCGCGATATATCGCGATTAATCGATATTTCGATTAAAACCAAATCCATCCGATATCGAAATCGTTTCCAAATTAATATCGCCATATTCGATAATACCATGATATCGCCCAAGCTTAATGGAGGAATCTGCTGAACAATTTTAGTCACTAATAAGCATGCAATATCATCAAGAAATGTGTACACATTACAAACATAAGGCGTGCAATCTTTGTTTGCTAAGCTGAGCAGAGTTTTCTAAGTTTTTGTAATATTTCCAGCTCAATGAAAGTGGTTCATAGGGGAACCATTCCACAAAGCTGTATCTATATCGCTAAGCAAAATTCAGTTAAAATCATTAATTCTTTATAAAAATGTTTTATTTCTGGTAGGTTGTTAAAGGATGGTAGGCAGCCTCACACACTAAGACTCTCTGTAAGGAAATACTCTAAGACACATAAATGGAGTCGTGAGAGCAGACAGTGTCCTGTACCTGATGGTGTGCTACACTCATTGCAATCAGGTAAGTAGTTCTTAATTCGTAACACTTGGTCTTGGTCTTGTGTGGAGCATCGTTTGGGATAAGATCTTACAGGGGTCGAAATTGCCACTAGCCCGCTAGCCCGGGACTACCAGATTTACAGCCGGGCTACTGATTTTTCCGACGGGCTAGTGGAAAAACAATGCAAAAATCATCATTACAAACAACAAAGAACTGTGCTATGGTGTATTGTAAAGTTTGAGCCGTGACGCGAGACATAATGTGTCTTTCGGGCTACCAAAATCTCATCAGGGCTACTAAAAATTATTGGTTACTAGCCCTGCTGACTACCATGAAAATACACTTAATTTCGACCCCTGTCTTATGAAAGTTGTGTTTAATAGATGTTAGTTCTGCATTGGGGATATTACCCTTACACTGATACATGTATTTTAATGTCCACAGTCTGACGCTAAATTGAAACTGTTGAAGGTAATGATAGTAGAAAGCTTACCTTAATATATCACTTGCTGAGGTGCCGTAGTTTTTGAGAAACAAGTAAAACAATAAGTAGGATTTGAAACTTTGCATGGTGGAAATAAGATATAGAAGAGTTTGTGGTAACACCATATAATAATAATCTCTAAATGAGTTGGGGTGGTTCTGAAAAGAACCGTTGGATTAACTCTAAAACAGTAAAACAATGTCATAGTCAGTTTTACATGCTAAAATAAGTTCCGTCTTACTGACATGAATTTTTTTTCGTGACTTGTTTTATTTATGTCTAGAAAAGTACAGGCCCTCAGCAAGTCATATTTCAAAGGAAGCTTTCTACCGTCAGTCTATTTAAAGTTTGAGTTTAATGTAAATCTGTGTTTTGTGTCCTACAAAAAGTACCCAGACCTTTTAGGCACTGTATATTTCATACTCAGAATGGTAACACCCCTATGTTTAGACACTCTCGTTTTTCCTAATCCTAATCCCAACCCCAACCCTTACCGTAACCCTAACTCTCTAGCATGTAAACCATCAGGTGTTTTTCGGAACATATGGTTGTCTGTACATAGAGGTTTCGGAATATTGAGCAGTCACCCTTTCAGAAAACTGTGGATACTCGGTACTCAGAAAGTTGTGTTCCTGTAATTAGACTCTGTGCCTTGTTGCAAAAAGACAAGTTGTCAGGTTGTTGAACTTTTGGGGTTTTAGCTTCTTCGAAATTTTAGGTGACAACTGGAATGTCTCCTGCGGTTAGTCAATTGAATTCCGTTTTCTTTCTGTCTACAGATGAGGCAACTGTTCTTGACAAATTGCTTGACCTTTGCTCAAGTCTTTTTCACAAGATGGTTGATGTGTCTCAACCTTTCCATCTCACATTGATCAGTGTGGGCTTTGCCAAATTCCAGAACCCAACAACCAAGACAAGTGTATCTGACATCAGTAAATTCTTCACACCAAGATCAGGGAAGAGGGGCTTAGATAATGAATCCATCATCAAAGATGGTTGCACGAACATTACAGGTGTTAGTGATTATAATCGATTGGAAACCACGCAAGAATGTCAAACTCCAACACTCAAGACGAGTATGTCTAACATCAGTAAATTCTTTACATCAAGAACAGTAAAGAGAGACCCATCCATCATCAAAGACGGTTGCACAAGCTCGACAGGAGCTTGTGATTCTAATCGATTGGAAACCACGCAAGAATGTCAGAACATGTTCAAAGTCCACCCTAAACTCCTCTCCAATGATGTATCGCAGGATGAACTGGGTTCTCCGAATGGGAGCGCCACTGTGACAGCATGTACCTACATGAAATCGAATAATGAAGCTAAATTAACACATCCCTCTTCTCGGTCAACAATGTCTTGTGCATCAAACACAACCCCTGTGAAAAAGAGCACCAATAGAAACCAAACTTACCATAAAAATGAATCGGATATCAAATCAATGAATGACAAGTCAAGTCCTTCATTTTCATCTAAAGCAAAAAACAAATGTATGGATGCCAGCAAATCTGTTTCTCCCAAGAAAGGGACCTCATTCTTTGCACTGAAATCCCACAACATCCAACCGGAACTGACCGACTCCAAGACATCTGTGTTGGAACATTTCGAAAACAAGATGGATTCTCAGAAGGAAGAGGTGGTGGTGAGTCTCTCATCACTTTTTCTTGAAAATGGACTTTGTCAGCAAAGTACGTCCTCACTGCGAATATCGAACAATAATAATTCTCATGGACCACTACTGAACGATAATTCTCAAATACCACTGGAGGAAAATGAAGACTTTGTTGATAAAGGAGAAGTTGATAACGCAACCCATCATGCAGTTCCACCCCACATAGACCCATCAGTGTTTTCAGAACTTCCTTCCAACTTACAAGAGGAGATATTGAATGATTGGCAGAAAAGCAACACGTCGCCGTCAAAATCCATCACACACTGTGAACCAGTGGCTTCATCTTCTGAGATTAGGCTTACGGAGTTCCCTAATATAGATCGTTCAGTATTTGAGGAACTTCCTCCAGATATTCAAAAGGATGTCTTGGAGCAACAGAAGCAAAAGAAACGAACCCTGGCAAGTATTTCTCCTACTTCTCAAAAGAAGATAAGTGGAAAAAGACCAAGAAGTTCTAAAACATCATCAGATAAGGGTACCAATGGGATAAAGAATAAATGTATCAAAGATTTCTTCTGTCCGAAATAAAACTACTATGTTTAAGTGTTTTGGTAATACGGTACAGTGTATTATTGACACCCAAGTTCATGAGCACAATGCCGGTGCATGGCTGTTGATTGTTTTGTTGCACAACACATCTTAAAGCCATTGGACATTTTCGGTAAACAGTATTTTCCAAGGCCCACACTTCGTGTATCACAACTAATATATAAAATAACAAACCTGTGAAAATTTAGGCTCAATCGGTCATCGGAGTCAGGAGAAAATAACAAGAAAACCCACCCTTGTATCCGCACGTTTCGCCGTGTCATGACATGTGTTTAAAACAAATCCGTAATTCTCGCTAACGAGAATTGATGTTGTTTTAATGTTTTCTCAGAAAGTAAAGCATTTCATGGAATAATATTTCAAGAGAAGTCTTTCACCATTACCTTCTGTAAACCCTGTGAGTTATTTTGTGAACTTTTAATTTTTGTTCTGTTCCGAAAGTGTCCAATGGCTTTAAGTGTTGCACAGGAAAGTGTTGTTAAAGGGTTACTGTTACGGTGGTGCAAGAAAAATGAGGCTTAGACCTTTCTATTGTTGATAAAACATACTGCACAGGTTAGCACTTACTGCTGAATGATGGCAAAATATTTAATCACATACAGATGTTGTGACCGAATTCAACATTTCTGCAAACTTTCAATTAACGGAATACATCTCATAATTGTTTGCTTTGTTTCTAACAAACTCAACACTGTAGCCATTTCTGCTTCCCATAGTTTTCCAACTTTGATTGGCAAAAACTTGGGCTGTGACGTTGCAAGAAAGATTGATTGTTTGTGGGAACAACTTGAAGTGGGTACTCTCAACATTGTCAAGTGTGATCAAAGAGCAATGAAATATGATGTGATTTATTAGATGTGGTCTTTGAAGATCTTAAAAGTGTAGAACAATGTATATAGAAATAATTGATGTTTTTATGATTAAAACTGGTTAATATAGCATCATATACATACATGTACAGCATTGAACAATGCAGCAATATTAATAAGAACAGTAATTATTTAGAGTTTTTCTATTGTGCTCATGTCTTCCAAAAAGGAACTCAAGGCCAAAGGCATATATAGTATTTGATGTGCTTTACACAATGCACAGAACGTATGGCTTTACTTCTAATCCAAATGACAAAGCAATATTGGTCAAGAGTGTGTTTAAAGACTGGGACCCAGTTTCTGAGACTTTAGCAGAAAGTGTTACACATATTTAACAATTTCCTGCTAAACAAAAGCAAGCAGGATACCAGTCACAAATGGTGCATGTGAAATGGTATTTTAGTTGGTAACCTTATTCGGCTAAGCATAGTTTTAGTGTGCTAAGCTACTTTTATAAAGAAGCTCCACGAAATTGGGCCTCACGTGTACCGGTACACTGTGTGGCCGGTTTCCTGCTTATTTTTGCCAAGCCAAAAAAATAAAGGTAGTATTTTCTGCTTTGAGAAGCTCTACAAAATTGGGCCTGGGCAGGGCTCAAACCTTATCAGAAACACCAGAACTTGAGTATGGTGTTCCTCCATGATGCTACACACTGAAACCGTTGGTGCATTATTAAAGTTAGTCAAAACAATGGGCCCAATCGGCTGAATTTGTTCAAACAGTTGCTGAGATTAAAAGGAATAGACAATTTTGGGTTAGTTAGTTTTTAGGTAATCAGTTTCAAACAATTTTATTATGCAACTCAAATTTTTTATTGCATCATACAAATTCCTCATCTCGTAAAATATTCACTTTCAGCTCGTTTATACAAAATAAATACATGTATATTTTTAAGAAATAAATATTCCATTAAATTTATTACCAGCAAACATTTATGACAACTTTAAATAAAAAGCAATACAAAAGTTAAGATTGTGGCATGTGTGATCAAGAAAATAGAGATTTTAAATTTTTGATCTTAAATGTTAAAATCTGCATACTTGTTTTACTTTAAAATAATAGTTTCCATGGAAACCATGGACACATTTTCAATGTATTTAATGGTTCTGACCTCCATCTATGTAGATCAGATTTGAAAACACCAGAAGGGTTTATTAGCATGACACTTCATTCTTGTAGGCTCAACAGTTTTGCTTTACAAAGGGCACCTCCATGAGAAAGATGCAATTTTCTACTTGGGTATAGGTAGGAACTGGAAGCACCCAGCTCGGGAGGCAATTTCATACAGCTGCTTTAATTAGAAGCACAAAATTTGCTTTTAAAAGCACAAAAATAGCTTGATTATTTTACACATGTTAGTTGCCAAAATTCCATGTAGTAGACATTGGTTGTGGCTGGCATGTAGCTGTTGTTTACTTTTTAGCATAACAATTGAGTGGAGTCTTGGCTGGTAATCTGATTTTACTCAGCCTTGATCTTTTTAGCTCAAGTAAGTTTGTGCTTAAGCAGGTCTATGAAATTGAGCCCTGGTAGTTAGACACTCAACTCTGCATTGTATGCAGCTGAGGAGTCCAACCAGGGCCCAGTTTCATAGAGCTGCTTAAGCACAAAAAATAATGCTAACCAGAATAAGGTTACAAGCCAAACTACCATGTCATGTGTTCAAGTTGTGATTGGTATCTAGTTCATTTCTGCTTAGCTCAATATTGTTAAGAAAAGTTTTATGCTTAAAACCATTATACACTTTCGGTAAACAGTATTGTCCAAGTCCCACACCTCGTGTATCACAACTTATATATAAAATAACAAACCTGTGAAAATTTAGGCTCAATCAGTCATCGGAGTCGGGAGAAAATAACGGGAAAACCCACTCTTGTTTCCGCATGTTTCGCCGTATCATGACATGTGTTTAAAATAAATCCGTAATTCTCGCTATCGAGAAATGATATTGTTTTAATGTTTTCTCAAAAAGTAAAGCATTTCATGGAATAATATTTCAAGAGAAGTCTTTCACCATTACCTTCTGTAAACCCTGTAAATTATTTGTAAATCTGTGAATTTTTTTCTTCTTTTCTGTACCGAAAGTGTAAAATGGCTTTAAGCAGCTCTATGAAATTGCGCCTGGGTTAGGGAGCATCAAGATAACGTTCAGGGCAATGGAGGCAGTTTCCTCTATTGCTCCATCTTAAGTATCAAGCCTGGATTAATGTTCATCCACTTCCAAAACATTGATGATGTGAGATACAATAACATCCACAGACTCTCTAATATCCTCTGTTAAGACCATCACCCCTTCATCAGGGGTAGGCTCTTCTAGGGTCTCAAGCTGTGAATCTAAAAGGGAGACCGGCATGAAGTGATCACGATTCATCATTCTCTGGGTAATGATTTCCCTGGTCCCCTTTAGGTACACTAATGTGATGCAGCTGCTGAGTGTTGAGGTTGAGTCAGGGTTGATGGTTGTAAGAGTCGGTCCTGTGAAGAGGAGTTTCCGATAACTCTGCTTCAGGGCTGAACAGGCCAAGATACCATTTTGATGATCATCATACCACCTGATAGAAAATAAAAACAACTCTGAATGTGATGACGTGCAAATTTTAAATACAAGTTAGAACAACAGAAATCTTCCCCTTTGTTTCAACAAACTGAGAGATAATTCAGTCAGTCACAATAACATTGGATTTCTAATGGTGTACCTCAAAAATCTCTGATCAACATTTTCTTGCAAAAATGGTAAATACATCAGACCAAGTGAACAATAAAACAGTTTCTTGTCCTGTCCTGGCTTTTTTTGGAAAAAGGAAGGAGGCAGTCTATATTTAAATAAGGGAATAAAAGGGTAGCGACGAGTTCTTACACGGCCGTTTAAAACCGGCAGGGTCGAATGGCTGTGTGATAGCCTTTAGCGCATGGCAACGACCCTGCAAGGTTTTAAACAGACTTTTAAGAACGAGTCACTTCTCTTTTATTCCCATTCATAAATGCCCTTTTGTTAAAAAACATTTAAAAAATACAATTACAGACACTTTGACAGTTGAAAATTTAGGTTTGAAATGTTTTTTTTCAAAAACTTTGTGAAGAGTCTGTTGCGCGTGGGTTGTGTGTACGCTCACGCGCTTAGAAATAGATTATGTGCACACTTAGAAGTAGATAACGCGCTGTTACTTATACATAGCTATGAATTGCGTTCCGTGTGATAAGTTTGCGCACCTGACATGCGGTTATAAACACTGGTCATTATCAACCGTTAAACACTCCCAAGTTAAACACTCCCAAGTGACGCCCTCTCCACCAATGGAAGTAGAGAAATTGTCTGGGATATTTATGAATCCAAGATTAAGTTGACTTCCTATGTCTATGCCACTCATTAAAGACTGCATACTGTACATACTATAACATGCATACTTGGAAAACACATACTTGGAAAACGCAAAAGGCAACAGGAAACATAAGATTAAAGAAATTATATTTCAGAGACAACTGTGAAAAGGAAAGTGGGTGGAGACAATTGCTGGTTTCTGTTATACCATGGTCTTGAAAAATAGACAAAGTTTGATTGATTATGGTATTCCATATTGAGTAAAGTGATCTTTGATCAGGAAATGTTGCCATGCCCCATTTCAGAAATAGTTTCACTTATTAACGGTTATGAGAAATTTTAGACTTTTTTCTGAATTTCAATTTGTTGTCTGCCTGGTAAGAAAAGAAGTAGATATTTTGTTCAGGCATGAATGAAATCATACTCTCTAACCCACGTATCTAGTGCCAAGGACACAGTTTCTGTAAATCTTCTTCAGATCTTGAACCCAAGGGGTTACAAAAAGGTGGAAGTGCCTTATTAACTTGCATCCTAGGTTTAGACCTTGTCATTAAAGACTCTCGCCTGATTAACTGTATCATTATGCCTTTAGTCGTGTTACTTATAATTAAAAAGGGTATATTATAGCCTATATATTTACCTTTGGAGTTTTTGATGTAATGAAACAAGCCATCCATACCTATCCTGAACAAATTTAAAACAATTAAAATAAAATGAGTATAACATTTTGTGAATTTAAAATTTTATTAATCTATTGGTACTATTTTGTTATGTTTGTAACAAACAAATGCATGATCCTACTGCTTTAGAAATGATACAACATTTTCTAAATGATCAACGCTTTAAAGTCACCTGGAAGTGGTATTTTTTCAAAATAGAGCTTTTGTCACTAATATATGTGTTTTGATGAGTGGAATGTGAATAAACAGTTAACTAAGGTTTTAAAAAATCAGTTCTTATGTTATTTACAAATTTAAGAGTAGACCCCGACCCAAGAGGGCGCTGTTCGTGGCGTCAATCGAGGCAGACTTTGCCTGTAATGCGTAGAGTAAACACAATTGCAAAGTACATGTACGGACCAAGTCGTGAGTTTTTTTTTTCCCGGCAATGCCGACCAGGTGTATTGCTGCTGAATGCAGAAACACTTTTTGAAATGTACCAACTCACGACTTGGACGTACATGTACTTTGCACGTGTGTTTACTATACGCATTGCAGGCAAAGTCTGCCTCGATTGACGTCACAAAAGGGGTAGGCGGAGTCAGCCCCCCAAACAACTTTATATATTTTTTAAACATATAAATCGTGACAAACAATTACTAAAAAAATTGTTTTATTGTTCGTATTAAGCATATACTCTTATGTTTGAAAGAAAAACAATTCTACTTCCAGATGACTTTAAGAAGCTTTGATAGAGAACTATAATGAGAATGTATTGATAAAGAGAAACTATATTGAAATAAAAAGGAACCAATCTTTTTACCTGATCAGTCAAGGCAATTTGTTGAGCCATTTTCTGTTTGTTGGACTCTGGATGGAAGTCATCGGCATCTGCAAACTCCCAACCAACCTAGTGAAGAAAAAATGTATGAAGAAAATGTGAAACATCAACTTAGTTGAACCTGTAATTTTTAATCTTTACAGTGACATAGACTTCTTGTCCAGGGCCCAATTTCATAGAGCTGCTTATCACACAAAAATTCCTTAGCATGAAATTTATTCCTTGATAAAAACAAGATTACCAATCAAATTTCCACGTGATTTTCAGAATAGGCAAAGAACAGCTGAATACCAGTAACAAGCAATGTGCGACCAATAGAAGTTTGGTTGTTTATCCTGTTCTTATCAAGGAAGAATTTTCATGCTAAGCATATATTTTGTGCTTGGGCCCTGGTCTTGGCATGGCAGCATGATTGAACAGCGTAGTGCTGGGGCCAGCTGTAACTTCTGATGAGGATGTGTATGCCAGTGCAAGCGCCAGACGACACCTCGCCCTGATTTGGCACAGCTTGGCCTTTTTCATTTGTTTTCAACTGTTGACTGTTGAAGTTGTTATAGTTAAACTTGTTGACTCATTGTGTGATTGGAATTTTTGTGGAAGGGGCCTAAATTCTTACTGCAACATTAATGGAGTCTGCAATAGTACCTTACCTTTTCAGAAAGAATTCTGCCAACAATAGATCTGAGTACAGAAAACAAACAAACAAACAAACAATTTAATGTTCATGAAGGGACACATCGTTCCATAACCCCCCCCCCCCCAGTTTCGATAATCTACATCCACTCAAATAATTTTTAGTTTTGTTTTAGTTTCAGTCTCAGTTTCTGAGTGTATGACAAATGAAAGAAACCATTTAATAACTGCTCCAGGAAATTGATGCCTTTAAAGGCACTGGACACCTTTGGTAATTGACATAGACTGGTCTTTTCACTTAGTGTATCTCAACATACGCACAAAATAACAAACCTGTGAATTTTTTAGCTCAATTGGTCGTCAAAGTTGCGAGATTATAATGAAAGAAAAAACACCCTCGTCACACGAAGTTGTGTGCTTTAGATGCTTGATTTCGAGACCTCAAAATCTAATTCTGAGCTCTCAAAATCAAATTGTGGAAAAACACTTCTTTCTCAAAAAAATACGTCACTTCGGAGGGAGCCGTTTCTCACAATGTTTTATAACCTCTCCCCATTACTTGTTACCATGTAAGGTTTTATGCTAATAATGATTTTGAGTACTTACCAATAGTGTCCACTGCCTTTAAAATAATAAAATCCTACTCAAAAAGTAATGGTACCAGCTAAAATTGTCATATACAATTTTTGTATGTTTTATGCTAGCTAAAATTGTTAAATGCACGTTTTTCTGATTTAGTACCAGCAGTTCCTTGATCACGCATGAAAGTGGTTTTGATTTTTTCAATAAATTATCTTTAACCAAGTCAAAATGGCAAAATATCTTAGCACTTTAAGGGAAAAACCTGTAGTCTGAAGTCTGGTTTACTTAAATTTGTCAACTTGTTTAAAGGGAATGTACATGTTTGTTAATTACTCAAAACAAATATTAACTTAAAAACTGACTTAGTAACGAGCATTGGAGAGCTGTTGATAGTACAAAACATTGTGGGAGACGACTCCCTCTGAAGCAATGTAGTTTTTTTAAGAAAGTCGAAGAGGTAATTTCTCACTAAAATAATAAAAGACTTCTAGCTAGAAGTATAGAAGTCTTTTATTCTTTTCTGAAAGCACACAAATTCGTCCAACAAGGGTGTTCTTTCTTTCATCATTTTCTCGCAACTTCGATGACCAATTGAGCCCAAATTTTCACAGGCTTGTTAATTTATGTTTATGATGGGATACACCAAGTGAAAACACTGGTCTTTGACAATTACCAAACGTGTACCTCCCCTTTAAAGGCAGTTGACACAATTGGTTATTACTCAAAATAATTGTTCGCAAATTTTCACAGGCTTGTTAATTTATGTTTATGATGGGATACACCAACTCCTTAGTGAGAACACTGGTCTTTGACAACAACCAAACGTGTACAGTGCCTTTAAAGGGAAGGTACACGTTTGTTAAATACTCAAAACAAATATTAACTTTAAAACTGACTTGGTAACAAGCATTGGAGAGCTGTTTGTAGGTATATAACATTGTAAGAAACGGCTCATCGACCCCGAGAAAGAGGTAATTTCTCACTAAAATAATAAAACTTCTAGCCAGAAGTCTTTTGTTCCTATCTGAAAGCACACAAACTAGTCAAACAATGGTGTTTTTTTCTCTCATCATTTTCTCGCAACTTCGATGACAATTTACCTCAAATTTTCACAGGTTTGTTATTTTATGCTTATGTTGGGATACACCAAGAGAGAAGACTGGGCCCAATTTCATGGCTCTGCTTACCGTAAGCACAGAATCGGCGCTTACGGAAGCAGGGAATTCTGTGCTTACGGCAAGCGTATTTCAAGGGTTAGCGGCGAATTTTGGCTTCTGTGCGTGCGTACTCCACGTTACTAGGCATTCTACGCTTACAAGGCTAGCGCAGAAATTCGGCGCTTGCACGTAAGCGGGGAATCGCGATCGTTAGTGCAGAATTCGGCGGTAAGCATAGCCATGAAATTGGGCCCTGGTCTTTGACAATTACCAAACGTGTACCTTCCCTTTAAAGGCAGTGGACACTATTGGTAATTACTCAAAATAATTATTAGCATACAAACTCACTTGGTAACGAGTAATGGGGAGAGGTTGATGGTATAAAACATCGTGAGAAACGGCTCCCTCTGGTATGACGTAGTTTTCGAGAAAAAAGTAATTTTCCACGAATTTGATTTCGAGACCTCAGATTTAGAATTTGAGGTCTCGAAATCAAGCATCTGAAAGCACACAACTTCGCGTGACAAGGGTGTTTTTTCTTTCATAGTTATCTTGCAACTCCGACGACCAATCTTGCTCAAATTTTCACAGCTTTGTTATTTTATGCAAATGTTGAGATACACCAAGTCAGTGAGAAGACTGGTCTTTGACAATTACCAATAGTGTCCACGGTCTTTAAGCTTTGAATCTGTTTATTTGACATTTTAACGTTTCCTCTTAGCCTATATGTAATTTGTGTTTACTGCAAAGCCATTAGTGCCCACTGTCAGACAACCCCCCCCCCCCTTCGAAATTTGGCAACCCTGTCTTGATTGGTTAAAAGTTTAGTGTGTTATACTTTCCACTTCCACAGACACCCATCAATAGGACGATCTTAACCATCTTCACAAATTTACTGCAACCATACAAGCACAGGTTTACAGCAACTTATACATAATATTATTCATGTTGATATATGAATGCAATTAAACTAAGAAATAAGATGTATCTGATGAAGTCGAGGCAGGTGTATTAAAGTACAATGTATGTTTACCGATAAAACGTATGCGCTTTGTGAAGATTTTCGCTGACGTTAATGTGTGACGGGTACCATCATGTATACGTTATAACACTGAATGTAGTGCAATCAGCGGTTACCAGTGCTACTTTTACCGCCTACATTCTAGAGAGTACAAAGCAGGATTATTGCAGAGGTCGAATGTCAGCTACAAACCTTTTTTTGTCATGTTTGTCTAGATCTACCTGTGTGGAAAATGCCTGTCCCCATGAGCTTTCCCGGCTTCAATCAGACCTTTCTCTGATTTGTTATTCGTCAGCTAAAATGTGACAGATGCCGAAATGGCGCGGATATTTCAGTGCACGGTGAAAGTGTTGGACGATCAAGTGGAAACCTCTCTGGTGATAGATTTCAAGGTGGGTATGCTCACCGTCCGTACCGTCCGGTCGCTGGATTGCCAGGCGGGGTCAGCAGTGCGTTTTGCAACGTGCTGTGTTGATCGACAGCATGTAAAATGAATATTGCAAATGCAAGCAACGCGATATACTGCATTGTTTTGTGGGTGGGTGTGTACTGTCTGTGGGAAACACCATGCACTTGCAAACGGGTTGCAAACCCTGTTTTGTAAATATGGAATTAGAGAATTAGTGTTACTTTTGTTTGTTTGTTTATTATTTATTTCATCCTTTCTTTCTTTAGTTAGGCCCTAGTAGAAATTAGATTTAGATTCAAACAGATCTTTCCATCAATCATGTCAATAATATCATCATCATCATCATGCTTATGTTCAACAAGGGATTCGGCAAACTCCTTTCATGATTCAGTCTAGACCCAAGTAACTGGGGCGCTGTACTCTTTTTTTTTCAAAATTTTGACATTCTCGGTTGTGCTAGTTCGACCGAGAATGTCAAAATTTCGAAAAAAGGAGTACAGCGCCCCAGTTATGCCTACTGGGTCTAGATTCAGACAATGGTTTCTGACACTCAGTCACAATAAAACAAAAAACAGGTTAACTCGGAAACTGACTGGGTAAATTTGTAAATGATTTTTTGGGGTTGAACAAAGAATTGACTAGAGTGGGATTCAAACCAATGACCTCCGGATTAACGTGCCGGCGCTCTACCAACTGAGCTATCTAGCCTTATATTGGCGGTGTCCCTATTTTGTCAATATCTTTGTTCAGGGGTGCCAGTCAGAAGCCATACAACCATTAACTGCGTGTAGCCAGGGATCACACCCAAAAACCAAAAACCTTGTGGTTTATATTGATATCTGAAACAAAAAGTTGCATCCCCTTAAGGTGGTCCCCTAGCTGCCGCTACCCAGGTTGTATCATTTATTATTCATAATTTGTTATTTAATACAATTAACTATGAAATAACAGCATTTTAGTGTTGTAGGCCTACATGTATTATAACTTAATTTTGTAAATTGATGGCTTCACCACAGATTGGGCCGGGTGTAAGATGGGGGTTCAGCTAATTAGCCTGGTAGAAACACAACAATTGATGGGGTAAATAGTTATAACTGGCAGTTTTGGCCTTCTAGTTTCCCTGCCGCACGGACTCGAATGCTTAGAAAAAAAGGCGGCATAGAAAGTGTCCCCGTATTGACGTTTCAAAACAAGTGCGTGTAATTTATGTGATGCAAAACGTATGCCGACAAATTGGGGTCGTTTGCATACGACGACCTCCGCTGTGCTTCAATGGCGTTCTACGGGCTTGAAATTCTCCTCTCAGGTGGGCTATGACATCGGACAAATAAAAATAAACCTCAAAGTTGTTCTTGGTTCTATTAATTAAATTAAAATTCTATCTCAAGTCTTCAGTGCGCGAATATAGGGTACACGAGAATACAAAGTGTGGGTAGAGAGCGACCTGGTACTGAGTGTACATGTATGATTGAGAAGACACAGGAAGCCTGGAGGTGAGCAGGTGAGGAGACAGAGAGTGTGGGTAGTAGAGGGCCTTCTTAAGTTGGAAGGAGGTTGGATTTCGGATATAATTTTTCCCTGTTTGAAATCCTCCTCCAATGGGGTCAGGTGCGTGTGACTCTGAGGTTGTAGGCTGACTAGGCTCCTGATAACTTCCTCATTTTAAAATAACTTGAATACATACGTAACCTTATAATGATTATTCGTGGGGTAATTGCTGATGCAGCCAATGATGAGACTTCCTAGATGGGAGTCAATTTTATCTGATGGGTGATAATATTTAAAACATTAAGTCTGCTGATTTGTTGCACTAGAGAGCATTACATGAGTTTGTGTTGTAATATTAACTATCAGTAGTAATTTAATAATTTATTCAATTATAAGTACTTAGCAACAACACTTATTTTGTTTTATTGTATACATGTTTGTTGCCTCATTTAATAAGCATGTCTGCTTTTAAATTCTGTCTACCCGTAGTAAACAGCAATCATAATAGCAATCATCATATACACAATAAACTTCTACCATGTCTCCTTCCAGTCGCAAAATACAATGGTAGGCCTAGTCCTTGTAGTACTTTAGTACTTGTACTCACGCACGTTTTCAATCGTTGTGTGGATGATGATCGACTCTATTTCTTTGTTGGTGACTCAATATCCCCTTACAAAATGTATTGTTATCATTAAAGTACGCACTAAGTTTGAATAAGAGAATAAGAGAGTAGGCGGCGAGTTCTTAAATGGTCGTTAAAACCGGCATGGTCGTGGCCGTGTGGTAAAGGCTCGAGCCGAAGGCGAGGGCCTTTTATCACACGGCAATGACCGTGCAAGGTTTTAAACGGCCATTTTAGAACGAGTCACTACCCTTTCACTCCCATTCATAAATGCCCTCCACCAATAGGAATAGCGAAACTGTCTGGGGTATTTATGAATATTAATTGACTTATCCACTAAGTCTATGTTATTTTCATTGAAATGTCCATACCCAGTTATTATAAGTATACAGTCTTAGTCTTCATCAGTGGGTTGCTCCTTCTTGCAGCCTTGAAGGCTAAACTAGGAGGTTGGTGGTCGATGGGTGCCAATCAAAAACAAAAACTCAATGAATGTGCCATAAACAGGTGTACATTTTTATTTGATCCTAAAACTCTCAGTCGTTCCATGGAGGAAGGAAGAGAAGGAGCTCGAACGAAGGGACATCAAAACTTGAACCTGTGATACCGCGGTTGTTTAACGACGCCTCGTAATCACCCACATACCTTATACAGACAATGGGCGACCTGGCGTATGTGAGTTTGCGCGTGCGCACTTGGTTCTTTGAACACTCAACTACGTACATGGTGTCGTATGTCGTATGGATATAAGAAAAAACAAGACCTGATAAAATTTGTGTACACTTTCGCCCACCAAATCGAAAAACACAATTGAATACCAACCAACCTCGTGTGCTAGTACCTAAATTTTGAACCACCTCTAGTGACAGGAAAGTTGCAAAAAATGTAAAAATATGCTACATGATATTTCCATGTAAACACCACAATGGTAAATGAAAACGTGTGTATTCACAATTCTTGTCTCCAATGATTCAACTTTACATGAAAGCTACGGTTCAGATTGGCGGTACCACGGGTTCTGTACAAAGAGATCTAATCCCGCTTGTTAATCTGCCGTCCAGCTGGAGGTCTCCTATCTTTTTCCACTGGTCTGACAGGGGCATTGTCAGGGTATTCTTTTGTTACTCTGCGATTTTGCGGGTCGTTCGAGCTCCTTCTCTTCCTTCCTCCATGGTCGTTCTAAACTCTTCATTTTGGCAAATAGGACAGTGTTCACATGTTGAAATAATTAGGATCAGGCCTACAGATGCAATAAACTATTTATTTTTTAATTGTGAGGGGAAATTTAGTGCTCAATTGCTAAACGGTCCGTTTTCAACTACATGTATGTCATGTATGTATGCATTTTTCTTCTCACATCAACTTTTTACGAATATTAACTAAAATACATACAGTACAATACACACTTGGTATACTTGAAGCACTTGTTCTTTTTTCTGTTTTACATGTACATTATGTAAATATTACAAAATAATTCAAAGCCATTGCCCAAAATAACTGAAATTATTTTACTATTGAAAAAGATAATAGACCCTTTAAAAATAAGCCCCCCCCCCCCCCCCCCCCCCCGATTAGGGTCCATACTTGTTTATACTTCTGAGTACCTACATTACTCCCATAACAATTTTTTTTTATTGTATTAAAAGTGCATGCATTGTAGATCGGGAATCAGCCACTATGACTATCAGTTTCTTTTGACAATGTAGAATTGTTGAGCGCTCTCATCCAGTTTCATGTCTCGGTCTAGTGGACATGACGAGTTTACCCAACGGAACAGACTCAGCCTACGCTTGTCTATGTGTTTATCAAAATTGCCGGGTTTATGATGTCGTGATATTATATTGGTATTTGGCTCTGTGGAATACCTGTACAGATGTGCCTGTACATTTTGTTTAAATTATGAGGTTACAAATATTACAAGTTTGCAATAACAAATACTTTGGGGTTTGTTTTGTAAAGCTTTTCTCGTAATTAAAACTACACAAAAATACAACGTACTGGTAGGCATACAGTATTATAACAGGTAAGCGAATGTGAAAGGTGTCATTTTTTCTTGGTACCTTCCAAAGTCCTGTGAAAACATATAAATCATGTTTTTTATGGTTCCAAAAGCTTTGCCACTCTAGAGCAGTGTCAATTACAAATGTATCATGGCTCTGATAACCGTGAAATTCTCTATTCGTATAAGGGCCTACAGTATTTGATTGTACGGCACGCTTTAAACATGTTAAATATGTATGTTAACATGGTTAAAGTGCATAAAAATAGGCCAACATGTAATTTATTTGTAAGCTCACATTTCTGCAGTAAGCTGAGCCCGTACCTGTATCTCTTACTACTACTACATGTATTGAGCTTGCCTGATACTGTAGCTACATGTACATGTACGTACAATGCAGAGACAGTTGGATCAAATACTTTAGCAGAGGGTGTATGCAGATCATGTGTACTACAGTACAGGGATTTTAAACATGTTTTAAAGTGAAGTTGGCATCAAGATAAAGAATGTTATTTTTTGTTACCCTTAAATGTACATCGATGTGTGTTTTTAAACAGCTTCTTGAGCGGAATGATTTTAACAGAAATGGTTTTTGAACTTGTATATAATGAATTTTTCGTAATTATCGATTAAATAATCAGGCCCCAACCTGAAGGTTTTGAAAAACTAAAAACACTTCTGCCGTTTACGGCGCGCGTCAAATGACAATGCATTGATGTCATTTGTGGGAGTTTGCTTTGTTATATCCACGCTGCAACAAAGCGGCTTTACAAATTGGAGCTCCCAACTACCGGTATGACATTTTGAGAGTGATTACATAACACAGCTTTTTGCAAATCACTCAGAAAAGCGCTTGATAAGGGTTATATTTAAAATGACAATTAAAATCTATTTAAAATCATACATTTAAGACTCGTTTTCCTTAATTATTGAAAACATTTCAAATGAAATTCAGCAAAGTTTACGACTTGACATTTTCGTTCCAGCAGGTCTTTAAAGGAACCTGTTGCCTTCAGGGTCGGATTAGCCTTGCTCAAGGCAGTTGCATTATTCGCTCCGAAAAAACACCGCTGTAAACTCACCCGTATACCCTGTGCCTGGTGCGTGCGATCACACCGCATGACCCACCCGTATACACACTGTCACATCGTACAAATACTGTGCACACAAGTCATCCGCCACTCGTACCACTAACCGCATGCGGAGGCCGTCAGGCCGACAGCCTTGTCGGGTCTGTAACTTCCGTGTTTAATGTGTTGTATTGAAAAATTTCCACAAGTGGAAAAAAATGTCTCGTCTTTCGCGGGCATTATGGTAATGAGCTGACCGTGGGAACTCTTCGCTTATTATGTTATGCACAGTGAATACAGGTGGGTTTGTTTCGGAGTGAATAATTTGACTGCCTTAAGCAAGGCTAGGGTCGGATGAGTTGGTCTTTTAAAACTATTTGAAACTGTTTGTTATGAAATATATATGGTTAGAAAGGTATTTCAAAAGTAGAATATAATAATCCACACAAGTATCACTCAAAATTGCACGGTTTTCCTTTTTACGTCGCGAACTAACACGGTGGCCATTTTTGGGAGTCAAAATTTTGACTCCCCAAAACGGCTGACTGTGTTTCTTCGCGACATTTAAGGAAAACTGTGCAATTTCGAGGCATGTTTGTGTGGATCATTATATTATACTTTTAAATTATCTTACTAAACATTTGCAATTCATAACAAACGGTTTCAAACGCTTTTCAAAGGCCAACTCGACCGATCCAAGGCAACGTGTTCCTTTAAGTATGATTTACTTTTTGAGACCTTCATTAGACAACAAAAGAGGATTTAATCTTACATACTCTATAACCCCGGCCGGGGCAAGCTCTAGATTGGCAATAGGTGATGGGTTCATATCCTATCTGGAGAAACACATTTTTCTGGATTTGTTTGCACATGAAATGGGAAGTACTGGTACTACTTTAAAGGTAAACATGCATTCCTGTTTGTATACTGTACTTTGTGTTCATGCCAAACTGCATTTTCAGTGTCTGGTGATGACGATTCCATTTTGTTGGAAAATTGGAATGGTATCAATGTCTGAACATGTGCACAATGACATGAACAGATGAAGATGAATAAATGAAGATGGTGTGTCCATGGAGGAGGGATACTGTGTCATGTCTCCCAGTCAAAGCTCAAATTGAATTTGCTTGTAAGTTAGTTTTTAGGGGGATGCCATTCCTGTACATAACGACTGAACATATTAAATCTAACATGGAATGATTCTGGTTGCAGTCACAGTCATAACATTTTGGACAACACATGTGTTGAGTTGTAAGCAGGAACGATTCAGTCTACTTCTGGCATAACCTTTAGAAGAATGACTGGAATCCTATTACTTGCCACTAGGGATGCACTGGACAACTGTCTCTCAATGTAGACGCATCAGACGTATATATATGTCACAATCAAATACCATTCTCTGTATGCAGAATTCCCAAATTGACTGAGTGTAAATAAATTACCGAACGTATAAATAATTTACACTGTACTTTACTGCATGGCCAAATAATGAACTTACAATGTAAAATGTAAGGTTTTATGATTCTCCACTCGACAAATACACATGTAATGCCTTTTGGATACCTCCATCCACACACTTTCACTGGTGCATATTACTTCAATATATTACATTATGGTGTTTATAAATGCTCTAGTGCGGGCTTATTGTTGGTACCTTAAATGGAGACCAAGGACAAAACAATAAGGGGAAAACACGGACTCCATCTGTCCTTAAAGGGAAGGTACACGTTTGGTATTTACTCAAAACAAGTATTAACTTAAAAACTGACTTGGTAACGAGCATTGGAGAGCTGTTGATAGTATACAACATTGTGGGAAACGACTTCCTCTGAAGTAATGTAGTTTTTGAGAAAGAGGTACATGTAATTCCTCACTAAAATAATACAAAACTTCTAGCTAGAAGTATTTTATTCCTATCTAAAAGCAAACAAACTCGTCCAACAAGGGTGTTTTTTCTTTCATCATTTTCTCGCAACTTGTGTGACCGATTGAGCCCAAATTTTCACAGGCTTGTTATTTTATGCACATGATAGGATACACCAAGTGAGAAGACTGGTCTTTGACAATTACCAAACGTGTACCTTCCCTTTAAGACTGGGGTCCTCCACAAATAATTTTGTGGGCATAGTCCATGGGAAACTGTGTGTGCAGTAAATCATGTAAATGGTACATGTAGAATACCTGTACATTCCACAAGGATGCATTTTTGACAATGTGTGTACGCTAGTAATGTGTATAAATGAAAAAAGAAGATGTATCAGAAAAAGGAAGAAGGAAATAATTGTGGTAGCATGTTCAAGACTACAAAAGGCCCATGCTATCAAGTTACATTAATGTAATGTACCTTTATGCAAGTACATTTGCCGTGCATTTACAAAACCTGTGAAAACCGTACACATATAGAGCTAAAAACAGTAAAATTAGATTTCTTATGCAGAAAGACAAAGGATCTGGCTTTAAAACTTGACAATAACTCTAAATTGATAAACATTTCACAGGTAAGTTCAAGTTTGTGTTGTTTTTGAAGTCTTAGAAGATGGAAATACCTCAAAACCATTGATAACATTTTTATACAGACCTTAAAGGCAGTGGACACTATTGGTAATTGTCAAAGACTAGCCTACACAGTTGGTGTAGCTCAACATATGCATAAAATAACTAACCTGTGAAAATTTGAGCTCAATCTGTCATCAAAGTTGCGAGATAATAATGAAAGAAGAAAACACCCTTGTCACACGAAGTTGTGTGCGTTTAGATGGTTGATTTCGAGACCTCAAGTTCTAAACCTGAGGTCTCGAAATCAAATTCGTGGAAAATTACTTCTTTCTCGAAAACTATGGCACTTCAGAGGGAGCCGTTTCTCACAATGTTTTATACCACCAACCTCTCCCCATTACTTGTCACCAAGAAAGGTTTTATGCTAATAATTATTTTGAGTAATTACCATAGTGTCCACTGCCTTTAAAAGGTCTGTTAGTTACTGATTGCATGTAGGAAAAAACCCCAAACAAGTTATATTGTAAAAATGTCACGTTAACTAAGTTTCTTTTTTGTTATCGAACTGGACAGAAAATTATTGAATCAAGTGGAGCAAGGCGAGATGCAAATGTCAAATAATGAAATTTAAATTGATTGAAAAAGTATGACATCATGTACAATGCCACCATTTTATTGATAGACTAGACTTAAATTGTATAGCATGGGGCTTTTTATACTACATTGTAGCTTCTTTATCTTTTATAGCCTGTGTGATGCTGCCTAGAATACTAGACCATTCATTGATTCCGTTACATGTTCCAATGCCATTTTATCACTGAAATTTTAGAATAAAAAAATTCTGGACATGAAGAAAAAAAATTATGATTTTTTTTTTGTTACAGTGGAAAATACAATATAAGGCCGTGGTCATGATGATTCCAGGCAGTTTTTATACAGTTTTCACAGTCCACACATGAACAATAAATTCAGAAAGGTCCGACTCGACTTGCTGACTCTGATTTCAAGAGCAGTTAAAGGCAGTGGACACTATTGGTAATTACTCAAAATAATTATTAGCATAAAACCTTTATTGGTGACAAGTAATGGGGAGAGGTTGATGGTATAAAACATTGTGAGAAACGGCCTCCTCTGAAGTGCCATAGTTTTTCGATCAAGAAGTAATTTTTCATGAATTTGATTTCGAGACCTCAGATTTAGAACTTGAGGTCTTGAAATCAACCCTCTAAACCCTCACAACTTCGTGTGACAATGGGTTTTTTTTTTCTTTCATTATTATCTCGCAAGTTCGATGACCGATTGAGCTCAAATTTTCATAGGATTAATATTTTATGTTTATGTTGAGATACACCAACTGTGAAGGTTGGTCTTTGACAATTACCAATAGTGTCCACTGCCTTTAAGAGATTTGTGAGGTTAATTAATTAATTAAATTAAAGCACAGTCGTCTCTTGGATTGTGATGATTAATTGTACCTCATATAGTCTTCCAGAGCGGGTACATGTACAATGTATACCTTTGCCTTAGGTAATTAACTCCACAAATTAATGACCGTAACAGCTTGCATACTGGTACAGTAGGAAGCACTGCATGGTCTGTTGATAATGTTTAACATTTTGAAAAACGATTCCCTTCTAAGCAATGTTGTTTTAGAGAGAAGGATTCCAAAACATTTCAATCTGAGAAACGTTTCTGCCTCAAACAGTTGATTAATTTTAGGGTACATTAAAGGATTAAAATGTCCAAACAGGTGAAAAGGGTATACTTTGCCAAAGTCTTTCTGTCTATTGTTGGTAAGCATTTTTGACTTGGATTTTGCTTTGTCCTGTGTCTTTTCCTATGAGTTCAGTCAAAAGCAAATAGTTTAGATGAAATTGCCATGAAAGGAAATGAAGCAATTTGTAGGGATGAGCAAGCGATTTAACCTTCACATGCAATGTACTTGTACTTGGCACCTAATACATGTATGGGTAAGTGGTTAAAAGTGGTTGAATATACACAAGACTTGCAGGGTCTACAATGTACATTATGTACGTAAAGGCCTAATTGATAAATTAAAGTACAATTTACAATGATTACGGCCATTGGATACTTTCGGAACAGAAAAAAAAAAAATCACAGATTTACAAATAACTTACAATGGTGAATGACCTCTCTTGAAATATCATGAAATGCTTTACTTTTTGAGAAAACATTCAAACAATATCGAGAATTATGGATTTATTTTAAACACATGTTATGACACGGCGAAACGTGCGGAAACAAGGGTGGGTTTTCCCGTTATTTTCTCTCGACTCTGATGACCGATTGAGCCTAAATTTTCATAGGGTTGGTTTAAAAAAAAAAAGTTGTGATACATGGCGTGTGGGCCTTGGACAATACTGTTTACCGAAAGGGTCCAATGGCTTTAAGTGGTAATGGCCTCTAGTCTCAACCTTCAAGGCTAAACTAAAAAGTTTTATAGCTGGAGGGGTGTTGTGTTGAAAGAAATCATTGAACAATTATAATTTTTGCATTTATTTTACTTTTTGACCAAAAAGTGTTGATGTTTTTGACCGAAAAGGTATTTATGAGTGGGAATCAAAGTGTGCTGAATCGGTTTTCAACTAGTGGTTTAAACCCGCCGAGGCCTGGTTCTTTATAATTTACCTCGACTTTGTCTCTGTAAAAGTACCAAGAACCAGGTCTCGTTGGGTTTAAACCACTAGTTGAAAACCTCTTCACCACACATTGATTCCCTTATTTAATAGGTTGTGACCATTCATGCCTTTTGGTTGAGCCATGTTCTGTGTATGTTTTTTAAAATAAATTTCAAACTTGATGATTGCTTCAGTATCCCTTGAACAAATAACATTTAGAATCATCATTATTTGTTTAATAAAAACAAATGACTAAACATCTTCTAGAAAGTTTAGATTACTTTATGGAACTCCTTGATAGAATTTACAGACTTTGTTTTTTTCCCCCAGCTGATCAGCTGATTTCTTCATTTTTGGTTTGTCAGCTGTGCCAAACCTGATCAAGTTCTTGCCTGATGCCTGTAGCTTTCCTCTTTTTGACAAACTGCAGTTTTCCTGCCTGAATTTAGGAGTGCAACAAACAGATCTTCAACAGCTGTAAAAGCTGACATTTTGCTTGGAAATTTATTGTGCTGAAGTCCATCATATGTTGAATAGCGTTAGCCTTGTTTAGGGATCAAAATGAGGCACATGAATCCAAATACATGGCTAAAGACAGAAAGTGGAGTAAGGAAATCTTGATTTAGCAAAGATGTGTAACCGGCCAAATGGCAAATAATGTGCTTAGAATTAGAATGGTTTATATTAAGCCAATGATTAAAAACTATCACGGGACTTGGTTGTGACTGATTCACTTTTCTGAGCAAAGTAAGCGAGACAAAATGGCAGCATTATAAAAACTTTCAAAATGTTTGTTTTACTAAACAGAAAGATGCAAAAGGGCAGTTCTTGCTGGATGAGGCATGCAGTAGACAGAACCTGGCTGAGAAGGATTACTTTGGCTTGCGCTACATCGATGGAGAAAAACAACGGGTAAGTTAAATACCATAATGTTACTTTTATTATATTGTACATCTCTCTAAGGAACAGTGGTGGTTCAATAAAGAACCAGTGGTTCAATAAAAAAACGTTGGTTAAAAAAAGAACTGATGTTGTCACAACTTGGCATCAGTAAGATGGCGTTTCCATCAGTATACTCTGATTTTCATTGGGAGAAAAGCTGGACTGAGATGACGCATGCTTCTATAAGCATCTTGAGGTCTGAGATTCAGAAAAAAGTATGTATGTAGCTTGAATACTTGGTTGAAAATGGAGAACTGGGTGGTATTGCACAGCTGGAAGGAGTGTGGAACAACTGCGGTGACAGACTTATAGCCCTTCTCACTAGATTCTATTTCCTTGGGTTACGCACTACGAGAGCTTTAACCCCGGTCTACCCTGGCAAATGGGCACACCTCGAGGAATACATTGTAGCCACCCCTGCTCCGGAGTAAGGGTAAGCGGTAAAACCATGTGGTATTCTTGATACAAGCAGCTTTGAAAGGGGACAAAGTTTGGAAATGTGCCCGGTAACCGTGGGGTTTGGTGATTTTAGGGATTGGCTGGGATTCATGTACTGTTTTGTCAAGCCAGTATTCAGTAATAACTATTGTACTTTTAAATGACATGAACTTACATTAACAGGCATAACTTTTTGTTTGTTTTTTATCCTGTAGCATTGGCTGGATTTGAAGAAAAGCATAGTGAAGCAGTTGAGAGGTTTGTGTATAAATATTATAAGTTATATAACACTAGCGCGAGTGGAATACGGAAAAATATAGCGCTTCTGCGTTCCGTATCCAACGAGGCCGAAGGCTGAGTTATCTTCCAGCTTCATTAAGTCGATGGAGTTAGGTTATGTTTTTGTTTTTGGTTTTGCACCCGCAAAGTTTAGAATGTAACTTTTGCACTAACCGTATGCGGAGCTTAATGCATTGACACTCGCGTAATACACAGAGTGCAATTTTAAAACTGGGAGTAGGTTATCAGCTGATATCACACTCTGGTTCGAGCATCTGATTGGAGGATTAGCGCTTACTGGAAGACAATAATTATTATGCACCATCTACTTGAAACTTAATCTGACATTTCCTTATGGCTCAAATTTCAAGAAAATTATCAGTTAACCACATGTCAGGTTGGCTCAGTGGTTTATTTTCCTGTCTTTCACCTTTGTGGACTCGGTTCGAATCCCACTTCTGACCGGAATCTTGTGTGTGGATTGGGTGAAAGTTAGATTGGTTGGGTTTCCTCTATTGGGGTTTTCCTCCCACATCTAAAACCGACCATTTTTGCATTTCCTATTCATCCTGTAATGGACCCTTCCCATGAAATATGCTAATTACATTCACGCATGCGTACAGACCCTGTTGGTTGGCAAACACCATAGAGTTGTGCACTAAGCAGACGCGCAATCGCGTCTGCGTCACGCACCCATTAGCCGTGTACAAAACAGCGCGATGTTCCCTCATTTTGCCAACCAAAACGTTAGTGCGCACGCGCTAATGTGCAATTTACATATTTCATGGGAAGGGTCTATTGGTGCTATAGTGCTGGATGTGTAACAAATAATGACCTCTGCACTTTCACTGGAGCAGAACACTGTTTACAAGACATGTATGTAATATAGATTACCTGTAGAAGTTTCAGCGTAATTTTTCATCAAGTTTTTCACAAAAAAAATCAAAAAAAATCACAGAGCAATGTTTGCAGGAGAGTCCCGTAAATACGCTGTACATGCTAATATATTTTTCGTCTCCTGAGACAAACGTTATTTTTGTGGCATTGGTTTACTAATTTCTCAAAAACTACGGCACCTCAACAAGTAATATGTTAAGGGAAACTTCCTATCATTATCTTCAAACTGTTGAAGTTAAATTTGTACATTGTACATTGTGTTTGGTGTTTCCTAAAAGCACCTAAAGCCTTTATTTTAGGGCATGATATATATTTTTCTTGACAGACTTTTGATAACCATTGATGATTTTTTATTCAGGAACAGGACCACCTTACACAGTTGTCTTCAGAATCAAGTTCTACCCAGCAAACCCTGATGATCTGAAAGAAGAGATTACAAGGTACCAGCTATTCATGCAGCTTAAGAAAGATCTGTTTCATGGAAGGCTCGTGTGTAGCAGGGAAGATTCAGCATTGCTTGGCTCTTACATTGTGCAGTGTAAGTTTGATAATCAAGTTATATTCACTGATTAACCACCCTTTACTTACCATACAATGTAGGTGACTTAAGTCAACTATAAAGCCCGCCCTCTACCATTTCCACCCCATCCCTCACTCGAGCCAAGCATGAACACTGTTTATTATAAAACTGTAGTTATGTTCATTTTCATCGTCCTTAGCATAGTTTAGACAAGTTTAGTTATGGTGGTTGGGGCTCCAAATGTACACAGTAACTTTAGCATTGGGCCAGTAAACTCAAGATCAGCCAAGTCCAATGAAAACATTTTTATTTAAAGACGGTGGACACTATTGGTAATTGTCATAGACTAGTCTTCTCACTTGGTGTATCTCAACATATGCATAAAATAACAAACCTGTGAAAATTTTAGCTTGATGGTCATCGAAATTGCGAGATAGTAATGAAAGAAAAAAAAACACCCTTGTCACATGAAGTTGTTTGCTTTCAGATGCTTGATTTCGAGACCTCAAATTTTAAATCTGAGGTCTCGAAATCAAATTCGTGGAAAATTACTTCTTTCTCGAAAACTATGGCACTTCAGAGGGAGCCGTTTCTCACAATGTTTTATACCATCAACCTCTCCTAATTACTCGTCACCAAGAAAGGTGAGTAATTACCAATAGTGTCCACTGCCTTTAAATTGTTAATTTGATAATTATCTTTCAATCTGTTTAAGTATTGAAGTACACTTTGAAGTACACAAAGACTTAGAAAATTGAGATAAATCTTCGCTTAGTCAAATGTAGTTTTAAATTTTCAAAAATTACTGTTCTGTTAAAAGCAATTCTGATTTATGTTACCTGAAAACTTGGAAAAGTGGAATGAATAGATGTTGTTTTGTTTGTTTAAATTCTGAGTAGCACCAGGTTATTTCCCTTTGAAAGCCTCTTTCATTCAAAACTATCTGAACTATCAAATAAGTGAAGGGTTATAAAACTATTTGAAACAATTGATTTTTCTGATGTTAATCTCTTGTGCAGCCAACCTGGGTGACTATGATCCTGAAGAGCATCCACCTGGTTATGTGTCTGGCTATCAGATTATTCCCAAGCAAACAGAGCGGCTTGAAAAGAGACTAGAAGAACTGCATGAGAAACACACCAGGTAATTCCTGTGACAACACATATTTTTTAATTTATTTATTTTTTTATTTATTTCCAGGCAAACAGTACATACAAAGAATAGGCAATACAAATATGACTACACAGAGAACAAACCTGCGGATAACCAAAAAGCGAAAATAATCACTTTCTAAAGGCGATGGAAAATAACAAAGGCACAAAAGGTTGTTTGTAATTACAATTCAAGTTATTTTTAAGTTGTTTATAATTACAATTCAATTCACTGAGCAGATGTGTGGTTGCCATAGACAGGTTACCATTCCCATTCACCTGTATTTTCCTTTCCTTTTAAGTTGTTCTGGCTGATTTTTGTTTTGCAAACTGTTTGAAGTTTAGCGACTTTATGTGATTGAACCCGAGTAGTTTGGTAATAAAGGGTCCTTTGCCCTTGGATTGGGCACTATGGGCTGTAGTCACATGTCTGCAAAATATTCAGAGAAACTGGACTTCTTGCAGGCACAGCATTAAACACTTACGCAAACCATCATCATAATTTGAAAATGGAGAAAAGAGACACAATCTTTAAAACATAATCAGCTGTTCTTTTGACAATTCTTGAATTCAGTAATTACGACTTTCTTGCCTGGCAGGAATCACATGCAATGTAGTAGGTCCCTTTTTTTCCCCACAACTAAGATGCCATAATCAGCATGTGAATTTAAGTTTTTAATTATGATGTGTTGGTTCGATGACATTGAAAAGACCCGCCTGAAAAGAGTCGTGACATGCCCGTTTCTTGGTGTAAACGGTGGCGGTACAAATGTATGTGTGCTAATAAGTCAATTCACTCTATGTTCATTCTTGTCCGGTAGTGGTTTGACCCCTAGTGATGCAGAGGTAGCCTTTATCAAGAAAGCCTTTTCTCTGGAGACATATGGTGTTGACCCACATCCTGTGCGGGTAGGTTTACATACAAAAATGTGTTTCCATTAAAATTGTTATTAACTTTTTACCTTATCATTAGTATTGAAACATGACCCGAACATTTTGCTTTATGGCCGAGCGGTTAAGAGCAGCAGATTCAAGCTCTGGTGTTTGATTAGCAGAGTGTGAATCTCGGTCGTGACACTTGCTACGTAAATTGGGGAGGTAGTGCTTTCTGCTCTACCGGCCAGGCTTTGGACTTATGATACCCAAGCCTACATTCGTATGGACTGTAAAAGGGGTATCCTGTTTCAGCCCTAGGAGTAGGTGGCAACGCCCTCTGGGAACAATAATGTAACCCACACCTTGAAGTGGCCTTCAGGCCTTGTGTGTCTGGTGACTTGCATTTAAAAAAAATATATATAAAATAAATAATAATAAACCTATAAATTTATACCGCACTTAGTACTACGTTTCTAAGCACATGGTGCTGATGCCTAATAGGATAAATTCTGGTGCAGAAAAAGCTACATGGCCTTTTGGCTTGTGTTGATATTTTCCCAAAATTCAAGCCCTGTTAATAAAAAGTGGTTCTGACCTCATGTTTGGACTCTAGCAGAGTCTTTCTGGTTTTTCAATTCAATTCAATTCAATGTTTATTGTCAAATAGAAATTTGAATTGTTGAATATGCTTATAACCGTAACAGTTTAATTAAAAATTACAGAATTACAAATTATGCTGAAGAATAACAATAATTTTAGTATTGATTATAGACCGTAGTGAATATCCCTTTTTTGCTATGGAAGACGCCATCTTGAAGGGCAAACCGTATGCGCGTCCAAACAGGTGCGCACAAATGCCATGTTGTAGGTCAGATATTTGAACAGTGAGGTCATAATCAATACGGTCTATTGAGGACTCTACCAGTGTCAATGTTATCATTGGTTATCTGAATGTTTCATTTCTTTAGGATATTTATGGCACTGCTTTGCACATTGGAATGACCCATGTTGGCCTGTTGGTATTCAGAGCCAATGCTGTCGTAGAGACATTCAAATGGCCAGAGGTCAGGAAGTTTAGCTACGAGGGCAGAACATTTTTCATTCACGCTATCATAGATGAGGTAAGTCAATTCTTTCGACCAATTCATTCACAGTAGTTTCAGTTTGTCCTGTACCAGTTATGTCCTTCATACATGTTACTGGGATGCCTGATGGTAACCTGACCAGTGCCCAATTTCATAAAGCCGGTTTAAACATAACATTTTGCTGAGCACAGAAAAATATTGCTGAACATAAACTGGTTACCAGCCAAAAATATTCCATAAAGTTTGCATTGTTATGTGGCTTACAATGTCATATGAAAGTAGTATAATAATTCTTTATAAATTATTGTTATAATGGCTTTGTATTTTTTTCATTAAGTATGGAAAGAAGTGTGAGTTTGAATTAAATTGATAATTGCAGTGTGACACACCATCTACAAAACCTACTTGAATGAAGTTACATGTTCATGGTCAGATAGTTCAATGGTTTTAATAAGGTGGCCATAGAATCTTCTTTGAGTTGTAAACTTAACGACTTTGTCATATTAGCTACATTACTAATTATCATTTTGATTACAGAGAAATGTGAACCATGGGTTTCGGTTACCAACATCTGCCGCTACAAAACATCTTTGGAAAAGTGCATTAGATCATCAAGCATTCTATAAGTAAGTACATGTACATGTTTGAGAAAAGATCAGTACAGCATTGGTATTTATCAAAAAAAGTGTTTTTAAGTGTTGATCTTAAAACTCATTAATTTTAACATTAGACAAGTTCCAATCCTCTTGATAAATGTTTCCTGCTGAAATGTAAAAAGTGAGAGGCAAAAAGAATAATTTGAAGACCCCAGAACTACATTGCTTATTATGATTGCCATAATTGACATCTATATTATAAAAGCGCTTAAATCGCATGGGCGCCGCCATGTTGTTTTCACGTTAAGTGGTGCCCGCACCCTGCTAAAATGATGCATCCTGGGGTCAATTTCGGGGTACTCGTGGGTTGGGGATATGTGTTGTTTGTGACGTCACAGTCAAACCGTAAGCGTGTTTAACTTTGGGATTGAGTGCAGGCGTCCTTTGTGATGTCACAGTCACAGCGCGACCTTCCAGTAACTTCGCGCGTGCGTACATACAGTATAAAGAACAATGCATAGGATCGAGCTAGGCACGACGACAGGACGAAGGCTGGTGGGGGTTATTAGAGCACGTTGTGGGACAGGGAGAAGGAAGGGGCACGCAGTGTGGTACGTCTGTTGGAAGGGGGCGGGGGAACGGCAAAAAATGAAGGGAACATAGTAAAAGGGCTGGGAAAATAATACGGAAAGGGGAAAAAGAAAAAGGGACCAATGATGACATTGGACAGGGAAAAATAAACTGGACAGAGAAAAATACACAAAACAGAGAACCACCTGACTGGCAGGACCCGCGCGGAACGGGGAAAGTTATGGGCCAAGAAAAAAGTGCACAGAACAATTCACGGGCGGGATGTAGGGAAGGAAGTACGGGTTAGATTTAGGATGGGGACAGGAGGAAGGGGCACAAAGTGGTATGTCTGTGTGGGGACGGGCGGGGGAACGGCAAAAATAAAATGACGGGGAAAATGAACAGGGCTAGGGTAGGGATTGAAAAAATGAAAAGGGACTATCATGATATGGGACATTGAACAGGAAAATATTAATCTGAATGGGGGGGGGGGGATCAAGCCCATGAAACGGGAAAGAACCACCATTGGGACCCGCGCGAAACTGGAAAATATGAGTTCTGGGCAAACAGTGGTGAGCAAAAAACAATGCCAATGCACGGGATCGCGGGGACGGGAGGCACGGAGGCGTGGGTTAGATATGGGACGGGATAGGGAAGGGGAACACGGTTGGACAGGGAAGTGGGGAAAAATGAACGGGGCTGGTGAGGGGGAAAAAGAAAGGGGACTTGAAAACGCCACAGGACAGGAAAATAATAAACTGAACGGAAACAAAATAAACGAAACGAGATATAAACCGGACTGGGAAAGAACCACTATCGGGACCTGCTGGAAACTGGAAAACACTGGATGGGATTGACAAATAATGCCGAAACGGAAAAAAGACGGACAAGGGTTAGTGTACGATTTCACAAAGCACTAAGATTCGTCTTAACTTTGGATGGGTGGTTTGCCAGAGTGATTTGTATTGTGACCCTGCCCAGCCACTTTAACCCTCCCCTGTACACAACGCTACACTTGCAGCATTTTATACGTAGAGTTTTCTAGCAGGGTTGCCGCACGAAGCGCGGCATCTCGCTAGTATTTATAAAGAGATTAACAAAAACCCTATCACTTGTTGTGTATTTCTTTTTTTCTCTTTGATGTAGAAATGTGGCAGGTCGATTGTTGGTATGTTTATTTTGTTGTAAGCTTGAAAGTGGAAATAAATGTGGTCATGCAAACCAATTATTTGATATACCCTAAGACATAATTAAGGAAAAATAACCATGCATGGCATCAGATTTCTAAAGACAATTTGATTCCCCAAAATAAAATAAGTCAATGAAACATAAAAACTTATAGTGTGAAACAAAAAGAACAAAAGAGTTTAAACAGAAATGAATACAATAGCATACAAATATTGTTTTAAAGTAAGTCAAGGGGGTCAATTGCTTGTCAAATTTAGGAGATATTGAGTAAGTATCTATAATCTAAATTAATAACATTTCTATAAAAAATGGGCAACAATTTGAAAAGCTTTAATTTCCATTTTATAACACTGGCAAAGCATACTGTACTTTTTTAAAGATAAAGCAAGGGGTACAATTGCTAGTCAATAAAAACATTGTCAAATTTAGGAGATATTGAGTTAGTATCTATAATCTAAATTAATGACA
Source organism: Asterias amurensis (assembly GCF_032118995.1). Lineage (NCBI taxonomy): Eukaryota > Metazoa > Echinodermata > Asteroidea > Forcipulatida > Asteriidae > Asterias > Asterias amurensis. Next base: position 13,821,346 of record NC_092656.1, read on the forward strand.
TTTCTAAAAAAAATGGGCAACAATTTGAAAAGCTTTAATTTCCCTTTTATAACAGTTGCAAAGCGTACTGTACTTTTTTAAGATAAAGCATGACACTTTTGATGTGTTAGATGAGTACCTTTTCTAGTTTTGGGTAAGATCTTTTTAATATTAGAAGCCTGAGCCTCAGAAAAATCTCTGACAATCTCAAAGAACGTTGACCAGAAAAGCATTTTTTAAGTGACTAGAACCCTTTACAGTATTTATAAGGAGCTTTACAAAAAAGCAATATTGTGAGGGAACTAATTGCCGTCCCCTTTGATGAAGTTAAATTATTTATCTTTATTGATAGGATAGAGTATAATTAGGAGCAATTGCAGGATCAGACATTGTGTCAAGCAGTAATGTGTCTTTCATTGCGATTCAGCAATACAGGTTGCCAATAACCACTTGAAATGCCAAACAGTTAGCGTTTCAATTCTAGCCAATTCATCTTCATGGTTGATCGCGTCATAAAAAGAGACAGTCACTTGTATTTGGAGCCTCTCTCGAGAAAGTTCACTCAAAACTTAAAGTCACCTGGAAATGGTATTTTTTCAACATAAAGCTTTTGTCACTAATATATGTGTTTTGATGAGTGGAATGTGAATAAACAGTTAACTAAGGTTTAAAAAAAAATCAGTTCTTATGTTATTTACAAATTTAATAGTAGACCCCGACCCGAGAGGGCGCTGTTCGTGACGTCAATCGAGGCAGACTTTGCCTGTAATGCGTAGAGTAAACACAATTGCAAAGTACATGTACGGACCAAGTCGTGAGTTTGTACGCTTCAAAAAAAAAAAAAAGGTTTTTTTCCGGCAATGCCGACTAGGTGTATTGCTGCTGAATGCAGAAAAACACTTTTTGAAATGTACCAACTCACGACTTGGACGTACATGTATTTTGCACATGTGTTTACTATACGCATTGCAGGCAAAGTCTGCCTCGATTGACGTCACAAAAGGGGTAGGCGGAGTCAGCCCCCCAAACAAATTTATATATTTTTTAAACATATAAATCGCGACAAACAATTACTAAACAAATTGTTTTATTGTTCGTAAGCATATACTCTTATGTTTGAAAGAAAAAAAATTCTATTTCCAGGTGACTTTAACATCTTAAGATGAATAGAGGCGATGCAAATAGAAAGGAAGCAATTTGAAACCCAAAGTCCTGTATCCTCTTTCTGAATATATGAAAAGGTAACCATAGCAACCAGATGTCCTTGTTTCATTCACCTGTGGGGGATAAACATATGGGCAATTGATAAAAAATGAAGACGTACCCGACCACACAATGACCGTAATGTCATGGGATTTACATGTGCAGTATTACTGTCGTATTACAGGTGAGCTTAGTGAGTGGAATATGAATACAAATTACACAGTGTGTTTACCTCTGTTTTCAATTCCACTGAGCTCTCTCAAGCTTAGTTCTGATCATAAGTCTTTTACTTGTTTCACTTTTGGTCTTATTTCAATACTTAACTCTCTTGTTTAGTATTGACCTCTTTTTTAAAATTATTTTGTTTTTAACATCACTTAGTGGACTTCGGTTTTATCTTTTGGTCAGTACAATTTTCAATAAACAGAACACTTGATCTTCAACTGAAACCTTTAAAACTGGAAGAGAAACTTTAAAACAGTTCATTAACCTAATCTAACATGGTTAAATGTCACAAGGGTATACAGGCCTTTGCAAAGTATTTTGCAAATTTAGTTTTTCAATAGTTATTATCAACGTCTTCTGTGTTTTAAACTTCTTGAAATTACACCCTTGCAATTTAGTTCTGAAACATGTGGAATGTCAGAGAAGAACTTCTGCCAAAGCTTACATGTACAGTGCCCTTTTAATTTTAATTCTTTTATTTTATTTATTTATTAATTTGTTGCTGATGTACACGCATAGTAGCAGCATTGCAATGTGTTAATAATATAAATGGCTGCCAGTGTCAATGTGAATTTTGATTGAAGGCTAGAAATCCATTGCTCTGTCAGCATTGTGTGTGTTCTAATCCGTCTTCCATCACAATCACTCCGTGGAGTGTAGTTATTTGAGTGGATTGTGCAATCTGGAAGACTGTACAATGTGTCAGTTTTACTTTGACCATGGAGGAAGATTTTCTTCTTCCATGCTTTGACACACATTGCACAATGCCTTGAGTGCACACCAAATGTGATGGGGGTCAATAAAAATCAGTCGCTTGTCGAACCAGGTAACTATTTTTACATTTTGGGTGCATTAGAAAAGAGCATTCTTCGATGCTGTTAAAACCACATGTTGTTACCGTCTTTTGTTCAAAAAGTTGTGAGAGTAGAAACACCAAGAGATGCGAGAGAATGAAACTGAGAAAATAAGGACCTTAAAGTCCTGTTGTTTATTGAGCAACATCGACATACTATCATTCATCTGTTTAAATTTTATTTATCAGGAAGGAACTTGCCAATGTAGAATAGGCCTTTTTTGGATTTAAATTATAACAAAATTGATGGTCTGTTTGGCTTGATTCTTCATAGTGATATTTCCGCAAAAATGACTCATTTAGCTTGACCGCATCACAAATAATATGGATTTCCAGCCTTATCATTGTCATTGCTAAGTGTATGTATTAATCTATTATACTTGTAAAGTGATATAACAATGCATTGAATCCAAATACTTTGTTCTATCTGTATGTAGTCCAGGTAGTCGACGTCGTCGTAGATCATCGCTATTATTAGGGTAAAAAATACTCCTGCATGGCAAAGATACATTAAGATCATCATGCTTGCCTAACACCCACTCCGCACTATCATGTTCCCACTCCCATTCAAAATAAACCTGCTGTTCCAGTGTTACAAATCTTGCATTGGGAACACTAACCATTTTTTGCCTTTTGTAATATTGGTGAAGGAATTTAAGGAAATACATGTAACAGTTTGCTTGGTTTATCTATAACAATAACACTACTTATTCAAATTCCATTCTTATCCTATTCAAATGCCATCATGATGCATCCTGCATGTCTTTTATCATCTTTCCCATATGCATGGAAGTATACTAAGGCCTGAAGCAGATCCTCTTGTGTACAAAAATGCCATCCTGTGGTGTAATTAGGAATATTGTGTATTGTCATGATTGTTTCTGAATGTGTAAGGATCACTTGGTTTGGTCAAGAATCAATTTTGAAACCCCAGGTTGAATATCTTTATGTGTGTACTCCTGATGATAGCATGAAGTTAATAAATTTGTTATTGAACATAATAGTATTTTGGGGCCTTACGTTATGGTTTGAGCCCAGCAGCTAGGTTTCCTTGGGAAATAGAATGTACATTACATGTACCTGCCAGGTATGTAAAAGAAGAAAATAACTATCGTCTTTCATTTGACCCCAGACCCTTCAGTATTAGATAGTCGCAAGAGTTAGCTTTTTATGTTTTAAATATTCCAAAACTGTTGGGTCATTTTTCAAAATGATTGGCGTAAAAAGCTCAACTTTGGTACGCAAGATGAAAATGTGAGTTTTAACAAACCATGGAGAGAGAAATGATTTGCTTATTAGCAGCCTGAAATAATAATAATAATGGAGTTCAACCATTACAAGCAGGAAGTGTCTGTCTGAGATTTGTAGCAAAGTCGTTTTCAGGGACTTGTTATGGGAGTGCGGTTTAGATATTATCGATTTTGATATCCTTCTTCAACCGAAACATATTGAATAAATCCTTCCGCTTGTGACCAGATTTTGAATTCTTATTTAAGCTAAAGGCTGGATAGCTTAATTCTGTATTGAAATGTGCTTTTATGAACATATTGTGATGTTGGTTAAAAAATGAGGAAGTGGTGATACGCTTGTTTGAAACTTTGCTTTTCTTTTATAATGTAACCAGGTAACACTGTCAAATTTTTCTTAAACTTGACTGCATCTAAATTTAAGAAATTGAAGTAAATGTTGCACAAAATCATTCACATTGTGATACCATTGGGGTCCATTGTTTTTTACACACTCGGGGGGGGGGGGGGGGGGGGGGGATGGTAAATGGCACCCTCAGCTTTACCTTGGGTGCCATTTACCCTCTTACGGGTGTGCCAATAACACGGACCCTTTCAGTATCACAGCGCACAACACTTGTATACTGTATTTTTCTGAAAAATTGGTCTTCAAGTGAGTTTATACCATTTTGCAGTGAGAAAATGAAACGCCCTGAAAGTCTCTGTGTCTGGAAAGTTTTTGATATAAGCCCTTATAGACCTTTTTGTAAATACCCTCTGCGCAAGCGCTAACTGTTGAATGAGGTGCATAACAGTCTAGCTAGCGATAAAACTTGATTGCTAGCCAAACCAGAATGTACCTCATTCAACGCCTAATGAGCTTAAGATTATTGGCGATAAGGTCTATGCATATGGTGTCACTGCAGTCTGGCGCCTTCAGGGAGTGGTTGCTTTGTGGTCCAACCTGTGTGTCGCGCAAACTTTTCTTTGCATTTTTTTCCTTGAAGATGGTGGTGGGATGACATTAGCTAATTGGATGAAATCAATGCGTAAGGTTTATTTAGTGAACATTAACAATGATGAATACGTTTCAAATAACTTATGAAAAGCAATGACATTAGTTTGGTGAACATTTTGGCTTTTCAAAAGGGCACTAAGACGCTGACTAGCCTATGTTGATTTTGTTCAGCACTTGATTTTACCAAACATGGACACTGCACTGGTACAGATTAGTGTCTGTGCATGAATTCTGAGTTTATGTCTACCTCATTTATTTGACTCCATTGTATTCGGCCCTCTATAGGTTTAGACGATCCAGTGAGGTATCCAGCCACACATCAGGTGGTTTCTTCAGAGGAAGCCGCTTCAGATTCAGGTCAGAGGTCAAAATATTATGTGTCATTCAATAAGCAAATTATGAAACACATCTACCCGCAATTGTTTTTTTGATTTGTACTTTTTGACAAATACACATGTAGGCCACAAGATGATACAAGTCATGATCTGTTTTAAGAAATAAAAGTGGAAAAAACACCAGTATATATATTTTTTTTTAGTAAAACATACAGCCTAATGACATAAAGGTGCAACCTATTCAATCAGAAGCGATGCAATGGGAACCAATGTACTTGGGAACCATGTCAGGTTTTGGTTGTTTTTACCCGACATTTAAAAAAAAGTTTATCCCCTGGCTACTACTTCCCGAGTTGTATTGTAAATTTGGGTTTGATCCTTGGCTATATGGCAGTTAAAATGTTTGTATGGCTTCTGACTGGCACCGATGAATGTTAAAGCCAGTGGATGGTGGACACTTTCGGTAAACAGTGTGAAAATTTAGGCTTAATCAGTCATCGGAGTCGGAAGAAAATAACGGGAAAACCCACCCTTGTTTCCGCACGTTTCGCAGTGTCATGACATGTGTTTACTATAAATCCGTAATTCTCGTTGTCGAGAATTGATAATTGTTTTAATGTTCTCTCAAAAAGTAAAGCATATTATGGAATAATATTTCAAGAGAAGTCTTTTACCATTACCTTCTGTAAACCCTGTAAGTTTTTGTAAATCTGTGAACTTTTATTTGTTTTTCTGTTCCGAAAGTGTATAATGGCTTTAAGGGAGACGACCAATATAGAGCTAGATAGCTCAGTTGGTAGACCGTCAGTATTTTAATCCAATAGTCTTAAGGCCTTGTCACACAGGGTAATTTTTTCAGGCAACTTCAAGGCAACCAACTGCACCGCATCCACAAGGAACACATTGGCCATGTTGGCAGCTCAAGAGACACAGTGTATCGTTATAGTTGTAACTCACTAACCCTAGGAAAAATAGTGATAAAACTGAAATGAGAATGTCTTGTTGGAGATTGCCTGGAACTGGTTGTCTGTAAATTGCCATGAGTTACATGTACATGGCCTTCAGCGTTCCACTCTAAGTCCAAATCTAGTAAAAAAAATTGTTTTACTCAAAATAATTGTCTAATACTTTCTATAACAACCTTGAATAATCCTTGGTTTTTATTAATAGTGGTCGTACACAAAAGGAGGTACTAGAGAAGAGTCGGAGTCTGAGTAGAGAAGAGCCAACATTTGCAAGGTGAGAACTCATCAATACTCTCCACATTATACATCTCTAGTAAAACCGTACCTTCAAAAACATGTACATTTTAAAGACACTGGACACTATTGGTAATTGTCAAAGACCATCTTCTCACTTAGTGTACCTCAACATATGCATAAAATAACAAGCCTGTGAAAATTTGAGCTCAATTGGTCGTAATGAAAGAAAAAACACCCTTGTCACACAAAGTCATTGCTTTCAGATGCTTGATTTTGAGACCATCTAATTTACTTCTTTGTCGTAAAATATGTTACTTAAGAGAGAGCCATTTCTCACAATGTTTTAAACTATCATCAGCTCCTCATTACTCGTTACCAAGTAAGGTTTTATGCTTTACCAATAGTGTCCACTGCCTTTAACACCGCAATAATGTATAACCTGAGACATGGCATTTCTGTTTATTGATTAATTTTTAAATTAATCATAAAAGTACTTTGGAATTATTGATTAATTTTTAAATTAATCATAAAAGTGCTTTGGAATAGCCAGGTTCTTAATGTGTTTAACTTTTTGTCCATTCCTTTTATTTTATTACTCCTTTATTTTAATTAATTCTTTTACTTAACTGTTCTGCATTGTCTGCATCCATGAAGTGTATAGACCTTTACCATTCTGCCTCGACCTTGGTCATAATGTTACTAGTCTCGAATGACAATAATGAATGCTAATAATCATTTTGCAATTAGGAACCAGACTTTTTCTGTTCTTCCAGCCTCGGTTTGGTAACATTGATATCAATTGGAGAAATTCAAGATGGCTGCACCATGATAAAGGTCTATTACTGTTTGGTCAATGGTTCTACTTTATTCCTCCTTCTTAGGACTCCTTTAAGTTTTTAGTAGGTTTATGTTTGAAGGGTTCATGAAGTTTTTGTTTCTGTTTATAGTTGTTATATACATGTATATTTATGGGCATGTTCACTTGCTTCTTGGTTTTATAATGTTTATCTGTTTATCTTTATCTGTTTATCTTGAGGTAATGGTGTAACTTGTTTTGGGGAAATGTGGGAACTGGTAGAGGAAAATGGGCGTCTGTAAGGGAAAAATTGGTGACTTGATGGGGGATAATGTCACGTGTGACTTGAAAGGGTGACAGCAGAGGCAGACATATTTTAATCTTTTGGTATGATTTCCTGCAGGAGTCCACCTATGATAAGGCCAAGGAGGGTTCAATCCTTCAGAGAACCCAGTGCACTTCATCCCCCCTGTGAAAGCACATTCGATGGTAAGATCATGATCTCAATGTTTTCTGGTTTTCATTTTGTCTGTTCTTTGTTCAAGTGCTTGGTAGATTACAACAACAGGTCCCTAAGACATGTTGTGTGTCATCCTTCACTTTATTTTGTTTTATTTTGTTAATATCACATTTCGAGGCCGATAGGCCAAATTTGATTTGATTATAACAATCAATAATTGGCATAAATAGTAAAAATGATAAAAACATTACCTCAACCTGGAATTCAAAACTGTAAGCAAAAAATTCCCCTTGAGAACAGGAATTGATGTTATATTACAATCCATAAAATTAACAATAGTTAATGACTGAATAAAATCCAGGGGATTTGACACTGTTTTACACTGTGTCAAACCGTTTGACACTGTGTCAAACCGTAAAAATGAATCTACAATTATTTTTTTCATCAAAACATCAAAAATACATCATCAGGTGTTAAGCAAAATATTGAAATAAGGAATTGAGGGTTATTTGTTATAATCCATAATGGCCACTTCACAGTATGGGGTTGTGCTCACTACTGCAAAATGAGATAATGTGTTTGTTTGTCAATAAGGTCTAGAAATGATCGATGCAAAACAATTGTAGTATAAGCTGAAATTAAAAGTAATAATATGAATTGCAAATGACTATAAAAGTACATGTATTGAATTATGACATTTATCTCTAAATGATGTTAATATGCAGTGTAAGAGAACAATAATAATACTGATTTGTGCTTTCGAAAAAACAAAGAAATTTAGTGGAGCTTGACTTGAACCAATGACCTCCAAATTAATGTACCTGCACTCTATTAACTGAGCTATCCAGTCCCATAAGCCTTTTTGAGGTATGGTGGACGTGATACGCCACACTCACCATGTTGGTGGTCATTAGGTTTACGTGTAAACGCTGCGTCGCCTAAAATGCGCACTTCACTGAATAACAAACGTTCTATTTCTATGGTCAATACGCACAAATTTACCACAACTTTACAGTGTTGTAGCATTGTGTCCGCCATACCTCAAAAAGGCTTATGCTGGTGGTCTTCCTAACTAAGATACTGGTAAGATAAGGAGACCGCCAAGATAGGGCTGGAAAGCTCAGTTGGTAGAGTGCCAAAATGTTAATCCAGAGGTTGATGGTTCAAGTCGTGTCCCCCCCCCCCCCAAATTTCAATTTTTCATTGTCGACTCCAGATCATTTATAACTTATCCAGTCAGTTTCCCTGGTAGTTTATTCCTTGATTGAAAAAAATATCAAGACAAAGTTTACTTCGAAACTTCAACTTCTCTATCAAATTATAAATTATAATATAGATTTAATCCCTTTGAGATAGTTATAAAATAGGTGCTGTCTTAATTAGTTCATGCAATTTTCATAGATCATATTCGGTGATCAGAGTGATATTTAATCTTGGAGAATACTTTACATGGCAGTCTGAGAGATGTCACCTACGTGTGTGAATTATAATTGATAGGCATATCAAAGTACATGGACTTGCAACTAGTGGTGCCGAGAAACCAAAATGGTTTTAAGTAAATCCATCAAAATTGATTCCAGTCTGTTGATGATTTTACTTTGTGGCCTTTTCATCCCTGCTTGTAGGTTTCTCTCAACTATCAGGCTCAGATCAATCCACCCCAATCAAGATAAATGACCCCTTCATGACCTATGCCCCAGCTCCCCTAGACAGCACTGATGATTCTGACATGCATGCAGACAGTGAAGACATGATCGATGCTGCCACGCCCACCATCCAAGAAGAACCCTATGAGCAGCAAGCTGAGGAGGAGACAAAACAAGAGGCTCCTTGGGTCTATCAGGAACCACAGACTAACCATGTCAAGGACAAACCGATTGTAGACAAACCTCACTCATCGTCGGGCCGCTGTAGTACAGTATTGACAATTACTAAGGTAACATTCTGCTGTGTAGTCTTGGCATTAATCCTCTTCACCATTTCGCTGGTAGTGCTGTATGAGACGGATCACATCCCGACCCTTGACCCCCTACGTCAGAATGAATCCATTAGGGAATTCAAAGAGGCTTATTATGTTCCTGTACGTGCTTTGATTGAGGAGGGTTGGGAGCAGGTTAGCGAGGGGTACCAGCAACTGCCGTCGATGGAGGAGTGGATGAAACAGATTGGTATCATTAACGACGGAGAGGCAAAGCAAGAGAAGGAGAGCAAATAAATCAAAGGAGGAGGAATCAAACCCTCTTATTATGTGGTGAAAGGGTAGGATGGTCCTACATTGCCTTGGTTCAAGAAAGTTTGTAATGCGTCTGTGCATGTTGTACAGTGCCTTGAGAATGAACACCATAGGGTACCAACAAGCTTTTGAATACATTTATCATGTTGCAAGTACATCTTTGTTTGTGCATGCATCTATTGGGAGTGCATGTGATGCTATTGACTTATAAACAAGAGAAGAAATCTTATAAGATGGTCAAACAAAGTTTGATTAACCTTACAATCTCCACACTCGCCACAAAATGTAAAAAAGGAAAATTGGTGTATCTCAGCTGTGTTTATTTGATTTGCCATTTACTACAGTTGGCCATACTGGTAGTTTTAAACACTGATCGGTTGACACGCATTACTTGCAAGGATTTAGCAATAGGCACATCTACAGGGAAGTCTTTTCCCAAATGTAAACCAAAACATACACATTGTTTAAGTAGCCTGTATTTCATTTTGTACACAACATGTAAACCTTTCCCCATGAAACAAACACTATGAAATATTGTACAACATGTATCATTTTTCCAGGGTTAAACCCTCAGTTGCGTACTTCATTTTCATAGTGAGAATCAGGGACGTCCTACATGTACCCAGAGGTCTGGGGAGGTCTGGTTCCAGACCGACCGAATTGTTGTAACAGACAATGTGTTCAGGACTGGATGGTCTAAGAAAGGTTAATTGCCCTGGCCTGTAATTTCATCACTGAAGGGGCACTTGAGGCCATTTTCATTTTGTTAAAGGAACTTCCAATTGTTTATTTTGCTAATTTTGATTAAACATCCAACAGCACAAATAAAACCAATTACTGGATGAATAAAAAATGTTCAGTTTTAGATGTGGGAGGAAAACCAACACGGGGGAAAACCCTTACAATCAAGTAGGGCATGAAAACCCAATCCACATGTGACATACATGGGTCTGGTCTGAGGTGGGATTCTAACCAGGGAACACAGAGGTGAAAGGACGGAAAAGGAATCACTGAGCCAACCTGATCCTTTTGGAAATCCTTTGAGTCTATACCTGAATGTTTGGGAGAGGCATCTAGGCCAAATCCAGGGGCAGTTGGACCGTGCGGATTCTGTGTAATCCCAGATCTACTTCCAGGCCTGTATGCTTCGTCTTTAAAAGGGCAGGGGCACCAAGGCATTTTCTCTTCGGTAAAGGGCACCTATGAGAAAACTATAAATTTCTACTGGGCCAGAGCATTTCAAAGGCACCAAGGCAATGACATGGTGGAGGCAACCGCCTTCTTGCCTTTGTGAAGTAGCCGGCCTGTACTTGATCTTGTTTATATAATGTAGCTACTGCGCGTAGGATGACTTGATTGATGTGACAGATTTGTTTTGATGTGACAGATTTGTTTTAAAGAATAGAACACGTTTGGAAAGTGATTTTACAGAGACATTATATATATACTGTATAAAGTATTTATGGTAAGTTAATAACTTATATAAATATGTCTTGCATAATTTGTGAAAGTTTAGCCTACTGGTAATTTGTGGTATTCACATAAGGTGCTAAACAATCTGGAAATCAGTGAACAAGCTCTGTCTTGCATTAATATAGTAAATTTTGGTTAGAGGGTCACTTTTGGAGGAGTTTTTTCGTCATGATCACCATCTCACTTATTTGAACTTATTCTTATTTGTAAAGGAAGTTCCTCCAAATCTGCCAAATGTTTTGCCTAAGGTTCTTCAGTAATGTTTTCAATTGGAATTGTAAATTTTAGGGATAATTTTAAGTATGGGTTGAGTTGAGTGTAAATAGTAGGCGGGACTAAATAGTTTTAATAACAGAAAAGCATCTAAGAAAGTTGTGACCACAATCAGGAAACTGAAGATGGTGGTAGAAACATTTTGAAGTTTTTATGACGGAGAAAATTTACAGAAAAGAACAGGGCGTCTTATTTTGAATCATGTTATCAACGATTGTGTGACAAATTTTTGAAAGAACATTTTTTGGAACGAATTGTGATTTTGAGATTTACAGTGACTTTGAACTGGTTTATCAATTTTGATGCAATAATTAAAATTGCAGTTATTTGCAGTGGATTGGAAGAGGTAGAATTTTGATTCTCACTGTTAAAGAATATTAAAATCAAAAATAGCTTTTTAAAAGTGTTTTATAACTAGTGAAAGTATCACAAACAAAATATAGTTTACAAATCTTCAAAAATACAATATGGCGTGTATAGCTTTTACAAGTTCCCAAAGTCAACATATTCTTTGTACTTTCACAAAATATTAGCCAAGATATTGTAAAGACAATTAATCCCTTTGGAGCTAAAGTGTATTGACATCACTGCAATAAAATAGTTTAAACTGTTCTTGTAAGATAAGGACAAGGGTCAATATTCCTCAGGTTGGTTGGAGCTTATACCAATGCTACATCAAGAGAGCTTTCATAGACATTTTGATAAACTTAAACCCAAGTTTTAATAGTAGTAGTAATAACACACATCATTTATTAGGTACTTTTACAAGTTTCAAACTTATTAGACACTTAATACGACGGCTGTTCTAAGCGCAAAGTCAGTATTTTCCTGCAAGGTATGTGGGGCTACGTTTGGATTACCTAATCCTTTTACATAGCACCATGTAATGGTTTACAAGGTACTGTGCGAATATGCGGCCAATCACACCAGGAACGCCGAGGCGAGCCCATTCTCTTTTTTGCACTGGGGTCTTTTATGTGCGTTACACAAAACACGTGACTAACGCCTCTTCGTCCCATTTGAAGGACGAAGTATCATGGTTAAGTATCTGGCTTAAAGCCAGTGGACACTATTGGAAATTGTCAAAGACTAGTCTTCACAGTTGGTGTATCTCAACATATGCATAAAATAACAAACCTGTGAAAATTTGAGCTCAATCGGTCGTCGAAGTTGCGAGATATTAATGAAAGAAAAAACACCATTGTCACACGAAGTTGTGTGCTTTCTGATGCTTGATTTCGAGACCTCAAATTCTAAACTTGAGGTCTCGAAATCAAATTCGTGGAAAATTACTTCTTTCTCGAAAACTACGTCACTTCAGAGGGAGCTGCTTCTCACAATGTTTTATACTATCAACCTCTCCCCGTTACTCGTAACCAAGAAAGGTTTTATGATCATAATTATTTTGAGTAATTACCAATAGTGTCCACTGCCTTTAAGGACATGGGTGTCACGACTGAGATTTGAACCCACACTCCGCTGATCAGAAACACCATAGTTACAGTCCGATGCTCTTCACCGCTAGGCCAGAAAGAGACTCAAAAGAGAGAGTGCAATAATGCCATACTGTCTGCATACTGCTGCAGTATTTGCTACATGTTTAGAATGTCATAAGATGTTAGCATCCTATACTTCTCATTTCTCATTCAAAGAATATTGCTCCTTCATATCTAACTTATTGACGTTTTAATATCAAGAGTCATTTTTCAAAATAGCAATCAGCCATGTTTAGATAATCAACGATGTTTACACAAAAAGAAGTACGTCTCTGAAGGGTTAACCATGTTGTGTAACTTCTCTCTTCACTGCTTATTTATTGTACCAGCTCCATGACATAACAGACTGTGGTATTCAAAGCTTTGTTTGTAGTAAATTAAGTATATATATATATGTACATTTGTACACTGAGTCGGCTGAAGATGCTTTGTGGTTCCCTCGTTTGTGGTTTCAAAGATGAACTCTGGAGATTGAAGCTATATTTCAGTTTACTTGTGCAGATTCAATTTTTTGATAATTATTTATTATGTCTTTATTGGTGGAGTCGGGGTCAATGGGATGGGTTTGTTTGGTATTGTTGGTGATTAGTAGTATTGGGTAACGAGCTGTTAATAGTGTAGTAATTAAGTGCTGATTATGGTCTACGTCTTATTCTGTATGTTTCTATGTTGGGAAGAGACAACTTTGCCATGAGGGGTTTTAACAAGTAGCTGGTAATTGTTGTCGTCTATGACTTACATTGTGCGCCTTAATCTTGATTTGACTAAAATCTTGATGAAACATAAACATTACTATTTTTGTCATGAAAGTACTCACTTCTTTTAATACACACATTGTACAAACTGTCAATGAGTAGCCTGGGTTATCCTCAAACCAAGGCAGGACAATGTCAGCTGCCTTGGGGAATGGATCACATTAATAACCCAGGTTACTGCATTAAAAGGGGACGATGTTTCTAACTAGAATGGCACTGTCATCACAATTTTCATAATTGTTTTATCTCTATCTTCCTGAACTTGGATGAACAGTGTTGTATTCAAGGTTATATATGATAGTTTAGAAACTGAATACTTCTGCTGGGTGAGCAATGCTGTTTTTTCAATTAAGCAATCCAACATCTTTTTTGACACTCTGGAAAATTCCGAAAAAAACATCCAAAAAAGTACTGTGGCCTACTCCACAACAACACTCCAGATCAACTCTTCATAACAAACACTCAAGAACAACACAAAAGAACAACGTTCTGCACCAACACTCTGGAATCACACTCCGGAACAATACTCCGGAACAACACTCCGGAACAACACTCCGGAACAATATTCTGGAACAATACTCCGAAACAACACTCCGGAACAACACTTCGGAACAACACTCCGAAACAACACTCTGAAACAACCCTCTGGAACAACACTCTGGAACAACACTCTAGAACAACACTCTGAAACAACCCTCCGGAACAACACTCTGAAACAATATTCTGGAACAATACTCCGGAACAACACTCCGGAACAACACTTCGGAACAACACTCCAAAACAACACTCTGAAACAACACTCTGAAACAACCCTCCGGAACAACACTCTGGAACAACACTCCGGAACAACACTCTGAAACAACCCTCCGGAACAACACTCCGGAACAACACTCCGGAACAATATTCTGGAACAATACTCCGGAACAACACTCCGGAACAACACTTCGGAACAACCCTCAGAAACAACACTCTGAAACAACACTCTGGAACAACACTCTGGAACAACACTCTGGAACAACACTCCGGAACAACACTCCGGAACAACACTCCGGAACAATATTCCGGAACAATACTCCGAAACAACACTCCGGAACAACACTCCGGAACAACACTCCGGAACAACACTCCGAAACAACACTCCGAAACAACACTCTGAAACAACACTCTGGAACAACACTCTGGAACAACACTCCATAACAACACTCTGGAAAAACACTCCAGATCAGTTCTTTGTAACACTAACTCTTGAACAACAGTCCGGAGCAACACTGCAGAGAAACACTCCAGATCAACTCTGGAACAACACTCCGGAAAAACACTCCGGAACAACACTCCAGATCAACTCTTCGTAACAATAACTCCTGAACAACATTCCGGATCAACACTCAAGAACATCACACAAGAACAACATTCTGCACCAACACTCTGGAATCACACTCAGGAACAATACTCCGGAACAGCATTCCGGAACAACTCTCCAGAACAACACTTCAGAACAATCTGGGAGAAAGCTTCAGCAAAGATGCATAGGTTTTTCTGATCACTGAGCCAAGATTTATTTTATTTAATTTGAATTTTTCATAGTATAAAGTAAACGAATGTAAATGTTTTCTAAAATGTCAAGTGCCAATGTGTAAAATTCCCTGTGATGTAACATATCATTGCCATGGTAAATGGTTTTATTTGCATTGTTTGTGGTAGGTGTAGCTGTTTATCATCATGTGCAATGTTGTCATGTGTTTGCTGCCATTGATTAATTATTACATTGTAAACACAGCAGATTGGATAGTAACAAAACAGAGTTCTCTAAGAGTCACTTATTTATTAGTTTCTAGATTTGTATTTGGACAGAATAATGTCATCTGTACAATATAAACCGTTGATTTGAAGCGTTGCTTGCTTATGATCAATGGTTGGGTATAATTTTCGCTCTTTCATAGGGTAGGCCTACTTGCTGGTTCTTGATACCTTATAATGGAACAATGCTACCCAAATGGTTTCATTTGTTCAAGTTGTACCACATACAAGAAGTATTCCAAAAAGGGGAACAGTGGAGCAACAATGGTTGTCCGGAGCGGCAAATGTAAGCATAGAGGCAGGAACCTCTATAGTGTAAGGGTATGTGCTCACATTTTTATTTTGCCGAAATCCTCAGTAGACATAATTATTTTCCCCATGCATTTTTTCTTCTTGTCAGCACAAGGTTTGGAAAGTGTCGAAAATAATTGAAGAAGTATTTCCTTTGAAATGTGTTATTGCAAAACATTGTTACAGTTACAGGAAATCAGAACTTCTGAAAGACATAACATTAAACGATTTGTACAACAACGTCTCTTCTTGTTAAGTTTTGTGCATAAATTATACCTGATTAAAATATTTACATTTGACAAGAGGGGTTGTTTACCATCATAAACAACATAAAAACGCATGAGTAATTTGAAAACAGACTCTGTCCCATAAGCATGTACACATTCATGATGCTTTTGATAGCTAATAATTTTGATAAAAAATGAAAGTTTGACTTTTTACAATAGACCCTTTTCAAAATTGTAGCTTGGGCTCAGGCTCAAGCTCCGCCCGACTCTTTCTGAAGCTCTCAACCGAAAGTGCACCTTTTCAAAAATGACTGACACTACTCATGGAGGAATAAATTTATTCCTCCATGCACTACTGTAGCCGAACCCAAGATTAATTGACTCCCCTTTGCCCTTGTTTTTTGTTTTTAAACAGCGCCCTCTTTCGGCTGTATGACGACGATCATCATCACAAAAATGGGCACTTGAGTGTTCGAAAGTGAACATAACTCAATACAAACTAAACATTCCCAAGTAAATTCAATATAAATTTGGTGTTTTACCCATTTACACCGATGTGTGTCAGCATTGCCTCATAAGGAAACTCCCAACCATCATTAAACTTTGATACTGCCAAAAAATACCTAACGGGCTTACCACAGAGACCGGTCCTTTCTATGGTCTTATGCAAGCGAGCATATTGAGCAGCCTGGCCCTGGCGTTAGGTTGATGACCTTACTAAGATCAGATCTGATTCCGTTATCTATATCCAATCTCAGGATTGTCTTTAAGCAGGCCTTCTAATTACCCTCGTTAAAGTGCAACCTTCAGGGCAAAGCCTTTGACCTGGTCTAATCAAACCTACCATCTCGTTGATCTGGGCTAGTCTCTCACCCTTCCGGCTACCATCAGGGACTGTGAGTGAACCGCCTGAAATGTCAGAACCAAATTAAAGGAGTATATTAAAACATGGTAAGAATATGAGGTGAATCACGATTACATCTAAGTTAAAAGTGGCTTTTTAAAAGGGTCAACAAAATAAAATACTTTTGCAAACCGTCGGGGTGAACATTCCTTCGTTTCTCATCTTGAAAATAAATCAAATGTCAACATAAGCAAACTCCCAACCAACAACCCTATTATTATTTACACTCTCGATCGAAGAATGTGATAAAAAGTAAATCGGTTTTGGAACATGAACAAGAAAGGTAATTAAAACAGACATAATTGAAACGGACATACAACCGATGGGAGCATATTATAGTCGATCTTCCATGAATATACAGCGTCCGTGCCTCTCGTACAGCAAATAATGAAGTCAATGAAGTCTGTGAAAAAGGAAATTGGGAGAGTGGTAGATCAGACAGTCTGTGGATAAAAAAAAGTATACAGACAGGATAAGTCAGTCCATTTGTTTAATTATTTAAGTCCAGGTATTGGCTGACGGAAGCTGTTCGTCACTCGTTTTGTAGCCAACAGTGTTTCCATTGGTAGCCTTACATCCTTACACATCAAGAAGTCATCTCCTTTAAAACCCCATCTAGTTCAAACTAAAACATGCAATGCATTAGTTGTGACTGGAACAGGAATTGAGATTGTGACTGGGACGGGAATCTAGCAATAAAGCCAGCTTATAAAGCCATCCAAGAGTGCTCCCAGCAAGAAAGGGACTTAAAAGCAGAGGATTAGACCGATTTGGGATGAGCGTTTCACTTAAGATCAATCCAACAACGTTGGAAGATAAAAGTTACTGATAAGACATTTTTACATCGCCAAAGTCTGCCAATCGTAAAAATTGCTGTTAACAAATTTCAGTTGTTGTGTTCTGAGTAATATGAGGGCATTGCCAGACGCAATTTTTGAGATTTTTATCTGAAATTGTGAGGAAAACCCCCCGAAAAGAAGCTTAGTTTCAGCATAGCTCTATGGTTTCAACCACAGCAGTGGGTAGAGCTCCTGCCACTTTAATAGAGTTTGAAGTCGTGCAGAGAGACCCACCTAAATAGTCACACTTTAGAGAGACGATTCCCACGGTTGAAACACCGAGTTTTGTCCTCAGGAAAACTAAAGTCACTTCACAGGAATTTGTCTAGGGTTGTCACATCAAGAGCTAACTTCAAAAGTGAAATACTCCACTTAGTATTGTGTGTCAATAATAGATCTATATGTGCCCCCTTTGCATCGATCTTAATGTCACGTTGATGAATCTCAACACCCCATCAATGTAACATTATCGTTTTCAAAAGGTGTCATGGGGAGATATTCCTCTAACATCCTCTCCTTTTACGACTACCCATTACTTTAGAAATTTCTGAACTAATGTTTCCCAATGTCACCATACACTCTATCGTAATACACAACTAAGAGGATAATATTCTATGTCTTTCCCCATGACTCTGGAAAAGACTGAGTGTGCAGGGCTTAACACGTATCGGTGTTTAGTATAATAGTCCGTATCCCCAATGCAATTACATCTATTAAAGGGAAGGTATACGTTTGTTAACTCTTAAAGACACTGGACACTATTGGTAATTGTCAAAGACTAGTCTTCATAGTTGGAGCCTGTGAAAATTTGAGCTCAATCGGTCGTCGAAGTTGCGAGAAAATAATGAAAGAAAAAACACCCTTGTCACACGAAGTTGTGTGTGTTCAGATGCTTGATTTCTAGACCTCAAATTCTAAATCTGAGGTATCGAAATCAAATGCGTGGAAACAAACATTCTTTCTCGAAAACCACATTACTTCAGAGGGAGCTGTTTCTCACAATGTTTTATACTACCAACCTCTCCCCATTACTTATTACCAAGTAAGTAAGGTTTTGTGCTAAGAATTATTTGAATAATTACCAATAGTGTCCAATGCCTTCAAAATTAATGGCAATAACAACTTACCTTTGTTACAATGCAAAGGTTTCGATAGTGAAAAGTATATTTTGAGAATCATTTCACTTTGAAGCAACGCGGTTACAACAAAACATGTTTTTGTCCCCCAAAATTTGAATCTGATAGAATTAATGCTTCTGTCGGCTATTTAAGCTACGTTTATCAGGTTGTGTATTCCAGTTGCTGATTATTATTCCTGCATGGACATAAACCACCACGGATTGTCGGCAATTATCTCAAAAACGCTAACCACCTTTTGAAATGAAATGTTCACAACAAACGAATGCATTCGAATGGTTCAAAGAACCAAAAGGTATCCTCCCCTTTTGCTATCTTCTATGCCTTATAGTTTTTTTTACTCGATACTTTCCATTGTAGCCCTCACATTATTTAAGTGTATCTCTGACCACAAGAACAGGAAAGAGAATGTAGGAGAAATAAAGAGACGCTCATAAGCACGTTGATTGTTTCATCTTATGTTTACGATCTGCGCCTGTTCTCAATTAGTGGAAGGAGAATTAAACACGTTCGAATGTGATAAAAAACAAATATTGACTGCTTTAACTCGTGCTATGGTTAAAACTCCGACTCCCTCGGTGATCCCCGGACCATTCCATTTTCCCTCGGCTGTGCCTCGGGAAAATAGAACGCTCCGGGGATCACCTCGGGAGTCGTAGTAACCAAAGCACTCGAAGCAGTCAATGTATACTATTATATAGGATAGCGCATATCAACGAAAGGTCCCTTTCATGCGCTTTGGACACCTCTGGTAATATTGTCAAAGACCAGTCTTCTCACTTGGTGTATCACAACATGTGCACAAAGTAGCAAACCTGTAAAAATTTGAACTCATTGGTCGTCGAAGTTGACAGATAATAATGGAAGAAAAATCACCTATGTCACACGAAGTTGTGTGCTTTCACGATTGATTTCGAGAACTCATACGTGAGTTCTCGTAATTTACTGAGAAATTACTTCTTTTTCAAAAACTACTTCAGAGGGAGCCGTTTCTCACAGTGTTTTATACCATCAAACAGCTCTCCATTGCTTGTTACCAAGTTAAGTTTTAGTGATAACAATTGAGTAACTACCAATTGTGTCCAGTGCCTTTAAATAGAGAAAGAAAAATAAGTTGTAAAAGGCCGAAAATGATCGAAATTAATTGTGAACATTGATTTAACAATAACCCGCCGTTTTAAATTGATCATCAGTTTCTCAAAGAGGACAATCGAATGACCAATATTGGTTACGGAAAGGTAACATCGTTGAAAGTCACACTCAAAAAGAGTTGGTGACTGTAATTGGATTGGGTGACTTGAGAGGAGTCTAGCTCGGGGAGAACGATCTATGTTATCTTGTTTGCTCATCAATTCAAGATAGAACGACTCTGTGTTACTCAGGATGATCACCTCCATGAGATGATGTAACATTTTACCTGTGGTCAAAAGATTCCTGGTTGGATCTTAGAGCAAGGGTTAGAATAAATCCCCTTTTTAGAAATCCCCAAAGTATAAGCTTTCGTCAGTAAGTAGATACCCTGGTTGACACAGGTACGCTCACCGGAGGCGCTTTATCGATGCCATTTTTGTACCGATGGATGGGTTCGTCTTCAAACTGACTGTCTTTACACACGCACAAATGTCGACGAATCTTAAAGTGTTTTTCAATAGCATTTCATAATTTATAGAGAACTTATCCTAAGATCTGTTAATCTTTGGTCTCTATGGACAGGTGCAATCTTCATACATGACACGTTAGAGGCGTTTTATGTAAAACTGAAATGACCTCACAGAAAACTACCGAGGAGTACCGGAGAGGCATGTTAGGGCTAATTGACACCTGCTTTAACACTGATGCACCAGGCACGTTTTGATTATGGTATCGTGCTGTACATGATGAGCTATATAAGGCCCAGACCATCGCATAATGGCATCACACGATTGAATATCTCTCAGAGCTGAGATTCTGTTGCTCTCGTATTATTTCATGGGGATGTAACATCATGGAGATGGTAACATCAAGATGTTGTTCATGGAACTTTAAGTATTTCACAACCATATGGCTATCATTTGTCTAATTCTTGTTGTTTAACACTTAAAGAATTTTTGCAAACGAGCTGCCAAGCAGGTGGTCGCAAATTGTTTTGTTAAGAAAGGTGGCAGAGGTCCGACCCCAGACTGCACTCTGGGTCGACAATGTGACGAAGACTCGGCAGAAGTGTGGAAGAGCTGAGTTTGAAGTAATGAACTAGTTTTAGCGGCAGCATCTGGAACAGCGGCGAAACTTGGTTACAATTTGGGGGGGGGCACAAAGGGTGTAAATTGTTTTTGTGGACACTTCTTGCTTTGCTGTTAGTAATTCTAATGTAATAAAATCTACAGAGAAGGTTACGTATAGCCTATAAATAATTTGACCAACTCGTCGAATTTGTTAGAGAAAAACTAGAGGGGGGCTTGTATAGATCTGGCTAAACACTATGTTCTGCATTCATTCGGAACGGTGATCGTTCGATGTTTTCCTCTCATTCTCTTTTCAAACTGATTTCTTGTTTGACGTGTGCAAAAAAAAGAACTTCGGAGAAAAAAGTACCCATTCACTGAAAGAGGACGTTGACACAATGTGATTTAATGTGACAAGATGATTTCAAAATAATTTTGTCACCCTTGAGGAGTGAGTGAATTTGGAATTCGGATGTAAATTTCAGTTGTATATGTTTTAAGGGGGGAGAGTATTCCCTGTATGAGCAACATTTTGAGTTGATACATTAAAGCTTTAGACTGGGGCGCAAGCACCGAGAGAGGGAGCCCTATATAATCGGTGATTAAAAAAAGCTGTATAGTATTGGATATACAATGGTCATTATTGTGTTGCATAAGGGAAAAGGTTTTTCGAATTCTTTCCAAAGGCGAGGGGATGGCGCTGGTCACTTCGAGGCCATTGAATAACCCCGTTTCGAAGTTTATGTTATCAGTGTGGAGTGCCACGACAGCCCATGAGAGCTCAGAGAGCGACACTAATCAAGGGTAGTATCAACTAGGCCTGTAAGAGAGCTGAAAAGTTGATTGGTCTTACAGCCGCGGTGACCGATAGCCAAAACCCGAAGGTAAAACCTGTAGGTAGCTTAACCAGTTAAAACTTTAGACATTCAAAATATCAAGTAATGAACCGAAAGGGTCCACATCAAAAAGTGGAAGTTGTGGGGAAACCTCACTGCAGATAATAAACCATAGACTTTACTGCGTAGTTCAATATTTTGAGCATCTTGTATCAAATTATGAACCTGTCCGGAGTTAAGGGTTGACCATGAGCTATATAGGTCTATGGGGTTGGCAGATAGAAATAATGAAATAATAATGAAAGAAAAAAAAACACCCTTGTCACACGAAGTCGTGTGCATTTAGATCGTTGATTTCAAGACCTCAAATTCTAAACTTGAGGTCTCGAAATCAAATTCGTGGAAATTTACTTCTTTTTCGAAAACTACGTCACTTCAGAGGGAGCCGTTTCTCACAATGTGCATGATAATATAGTTACTCGATCTGTACAACATAATTTTATTAAAATGTCACTTTGTGTAGGGGGACTACACGATCAAATAATGTCTCCTACACCGATTTGTCACAAATTAATTAAACTAGTAAGAACATCGGCTGGGGGTAGATTTAATTAAAACATTTAGTACATCTTTGTTAGCGATTAAAAGGGGACTATTAAAAGGGTACTATTTGCACTTTTTGCCCATTCGGCACATCTTACTCGGATTTGTTTTGTAGGTAAATCTATTTTAAGAGATAACAATTGTTTTGAATTCATGTTTATTTTGGAGTGTGTATATTTTGTGTCGTGGAATGTAGCATTGATCAATGCATCCTAGCTTTATCCAGTGTTTGTTATTAGAAATAACAGGATCTGAACATGACTGACGGTTGACATTCCACTAGGTTTCTATTCATAAGTCTAGCATCTTATTTGTTGATACTTATATACCGAGCAAAAGTTGTTGGCAGCTTGAACCAGTCTGTGGTTCACAACTTGTCACTGTCATAATACATATGTTTATTGGTGTACAAGGGACGAGAGGGAGTAGTGTTGACGCTATGTTGTAACGAAACAAGAGGCCTTTGCTTTGGAGCTTGGAGTGGCGATGACACTACATGTCATCCAATCATGCATGATGTGCGAGGGAAGAGCAAGCACGTCCCATTGGGTAATACTCATGTTTTCAAACCATACAGAGACCGTGTGGTGACAATAGCTATCCCACTTCTCACTGATTACCGGTTAGGCGATTGATATGCAATCTTTTATATTGCGAGTTTCTGCCGAAATACCCTGAAACCTTTTCTAATCTAGGGATTCTTGTGTACATTTTACAAGACTGTGACCTGGAGCTACACTCTTCCTGATGCATGGGAAGACAAAGGAAAATACAGCAATGACAGTAGCAAACTCCAGAGGGGAGTGACTTGAAATCAAGACTACCGTGGCTATTTATGAAGGGAAGTAAAATACAAATGCAATGCCCGTCGCGGTTCCCACCGTCGATTTCATTAGACCGAAGTAGTACGTTACACATTAGGGTCACACTTTCATAATATCAAAGCATGACATATTGACACAATTAACCAGAAAGATCCATGATAACGCTAGCATGTATTTAATTGATTCCAGCAAGATTCTGTGACACTGAAGAAATGACAATATACTTTCTTCTATATTTGGTTGCTGGTTGTAAATGTATTTTTTATTTTTTATTTTTTTGAAAATTGAGCGGCCTTTCATAGTGAATCATCGGGCTGGAATTATTACCACCAGCACAGTGTGTTTTGCTTTCACTTCCAACAACAAATATATAAAATTCTTACCAACGTGAAATCGTCCTAAAGGGAAGCTACTATTAATCACCTCATCTTGACAACAGATCAGAAGTAGAGAGTCTACTAGGACAACACACAGACACAGTCAAGGCCAATACTTGAAGTCTTCACTTCTCGTCTGCACCTGCCTGGCCAGACACTCACGTGGAGTCCCGCTTGGAAAACACTACGGGAAACAGGAATGACTAAAAGGGTATACTATAAAGACACAGCATCTGATTTGTAGGTGGCTGTTTAAAAACTATCTATTCCTAGGAATGAAGCCCCTGACAATTTATTAATATTACTGATTGCCACGGAATGAACAGCATCCAGACAGGATCTATAGAAATTGTCAATTAAATTAAATTCCTATGAAAGAGAAAATGCAATGCATAAATGTAATACAACCAAGCAGCATTGTCAGACACATTTTATTGAAAGGTTGCGTTCATAAAAAAAAAAAATAATAATAACAAAACACGCGCAAAAATAGGAGAGTTTACCTGAATACAAGATCAAGTTTGAAAAAACGCCTTCCCCAACCATTGCTATAAAGTGCACATTTTAATCTCCTTTTGACATATGTTGGAATTAAATGCCCGAGGTTGTGTATGGTTTAAACATTAGTTCTAAACCTATATTCAAATTTTACAAAACCCGTATTTTAGTTTCAACTCACCATATCATCAAAATTTATTCGGCGGCAATTTATCGAAATGATTAGAAACAGATCGAACCACTTTACCTTTATTCGCGAAATCATTATTTCAATATTGTCAATGTATATTAATTTACTTAGTGTGTAGGCCTACAATAATGTTTACTGTTAAAGATGAGATGGTAAAATAATCCGATGCAGATGTGAAAATTAGAGCAAAGATGTCGACGGAAACAATCCACACAATGTCGGACATCATTAAATAGGGCCAAAACAACAAACAACAAACGGGATAAATTTACTTATTTATTGCCCCCTCCTGAAGAACTTTTTATTTTCGTTATGGGTCAAGCAAGAGCGAGACAGCCCAAGAAGTAATATCGTTCGTCATATATGCTTGGTTACCAATTTTCCATGATCCACTCAGAGTTGCAGTTGAATCATTTTGTGTTTAATTGCGTATTGGGGAAATGACGCATGAGTCCAAAGCCCGTTAACATAATCTCAAAAATAAAGGTATCTCTCACTAAAATAACAAAAGAATTCTGGCCAGAAGCCTTTTATTCCTATCTGA
The DNA here is from genome assembly GCF_032118995.1 of Asterias amurensis. Lineage (NCBI taxonomy): Eukaryota > Metazoa > Echinodermata > Asteroidea > Forcipulatida > Asteriidae > Asterias > Asterias amurensis. The sequence continues at coordinate 13,846,140 of NC_092656.1, forward strand.
AAACTATTTTGTACAACAAGGGTGTTTTTTCTTTCACCATTTTCTTTCAACTTCAATGACCAATTGAGTCAAAGTTTTCACAGGCTTGTTATAGTGGTTTTTGACAATTACCAAACGTGTTCGGTGCCTTAATTGAGTATCTGAACAAGTATTAGTTTTCATGGAATAATTTTACAACCGAATCCCGGAAGTAAAAAACTTGCAGATCATAAAGAGTTGCTAATAATATTATACGAAAGCTCAATCATTCAACTTTTTGTTTTAATGTAATGTTGGTCTTTTTCAGTGTTTATGTAAATCATAGTTTTATTAACATTTCTCCGCATTTTAGTGCTCTGTTTTGGAGCTTTTTATCAAAGCTTTGACATGTTAATCTATTTAATGGACAAATACATGATTGAATATGTGCTACCACTGCCGTGCGTGAAGTACAAGCTGCATTGTAATTTGTAAGGGATACAAATAATGTGCATTCTTGGACATCGAAAGGGTGGAAATCGTTCTGCCGGATATTTTTTTTCTATTTTGTTTTGTTCATTTAGGATTCTTTAGATTACAAAAAAATCTTAACAAAAATACGGATCGCTTCTGCGGTTCGGGTGGGGGGGGGGGGGGGGTTGCTTGTCCGATGTTTAACCGAATATTGTGCTCGTTACTTTCTTTCCTTTAACCTTGACGGGGCGCCAGTTCAAATCCCCTACAATAATTCACAGCCCTTTTGAGATTAATACTCCTATTTTCAAATAATCGTTTCCGCGCAGGAATTACTCAAGTTGTTTAGCATAATACCGGGACGCTCTCTGTGAGATTGACACATTAAGTTCTGTATTCGAAGACCCGCCAATATTGCATTTCCTCTGAGAGAAAACGTCGGTCCATGCTCTCTATGCAAGACTAATTAAACTATTTTGGCATTACATAAAAACGTAGCACAAAATTATTCGGCCAAATAGTCAGAACAACATTTTGGATAACACTGTAGGCGGGAGCTTTGTGTTCACTTCCAGTGATCGACTACATTTATTGTGAGTGTGTCTAGAACACGTAATTACATTGTGTGTAACATTCTTTAAACACAATGCCACTTTATCAAACTCACATGTGTTAAAATAGTAATCTCTTTAGTGTCTTGAATAATTTATGGACTTATGTACATCTGTTATGAACAGTTAGCCTGTACAGTTTGTATTAACCCTGCTCACAATTATATACACACAGGTGACAAATATACTATCCATAATTGACTGACAGTTTATATTACTTGTTTGGTATATCTTACAAGGAGTCGATGGTAGTTTACCAATAACATTAAAGGAATAATACAAAATTTCTAAGATAAAAAAAATCGTCTAAGATCACAGTCAGACTTACGTAAAACGCACACGGTCTAATGATGATGATAGTAGTAAATATCCCTTGAAATATTCATGTCTGAAATGTCAGAATTTTGTGAATAATAAATAAAACTAATCTTCCGTTTGGAGCTTATCGCTCTGTGAGCGGTTTCTTCATTAACTATAGGATTTGAAACTTTGCATGGTGGACATACGATATAGTAAGGTTTGCGGTATAACACCATTATCCGATCGGAGCATACTGATCAAAACGTCGAGCTGAAACCTCAATTCATTACGTGCCACCGCAAACATTAAATAAATCAACAAATATGGTCAATTTTTTAACCACTTGGTAATGTTTTCTGTCTTCATACTTCTACCGATCATATTCTGATTGCATCAGTCTAAAAATGTAGTAAATGGACATTCACAAATGTCCTGACATACACAAATGTCCTGACATACAAAGCTCTTGTTTATATCAGTAAAAAAACAATCACCAATTTTTATGTTATATATATATTTTAAAGCTTGATAACATTTTGGTACTGAAAACTGCATACACAAAGTAAAACTGTCTCTCAAACCATCGATGTAATTTCCTTTTACCTTTCCACAAAACCTACTCCTGTCTTGTTCGGCATCATGTTTGGAATAGCAAAGTCTATTTGAATGTAATGCTTGTTGACAAGGTGCACAAATTCCCGCTATCAAGGAAGATGTCACTTTCAATACATGGCTGCATGTTCAGAGATCTGTCTGAAGGTTAAATAAATACAAAATGTCGTCGTACTGTAAAATAGCATGAGAAAATCTATTTAATGCTGCAGAACATTTTGAGTCCGGCCAATTCGACTGCAGGCAGTTGCATGTGGTCTTTCTCAAGATACCCGATGATTGGATTTACACAATAAGTAATCTGCAGCAAGTATAGCAATAACTTTCTAGTGATGTTCTGTTTACATTTGTCATGAAATCAGGCCCTGGAAAGAGTGCATATCCAGGGACTGATGATTGAACCGACAGGTCACAGCCAAATGTGCACAGGCCTATGTGCACTAGGAGCACATGCCTATTTGCACTACGAGCACACGCCTATGTGCACTAGGGTCACAGGCCTATGTGTACTAGGAGGCACATGTCTATGTGCACAAGGAGCACAGGCGTATGTTCACTAGGATCAAAGGCCTATGTGTACTAGGAGGCACAGGCCTATGTGTACTAGGAGCACAGGCCTATGTGTACTAGGAGCACAGGCCTATGTGCACTAGGATCACAGGCCTTTGTGCCATATGAGCACAGGCCTATGTGCACTACGATCACACGCCTATGTGTACTAGGAGCACAGGCCTATGTGTACTAGGAGCACATGCCTACGTGTACTAGGATCACAGGCCTATGTGCACTACGAGCACATGTCTATGTGCACTAGGAGCACAGGCGTATGTTCACTAGGATCACAGGCCTATGTGTACTAGGATCACAGGCCTATGTGCACTACGATCACACGCCTATGTGTACTAGGAGCACAGGCCTATGTGTACTACGAGCACATGTCTACGTGTACTAGGATCACAGGCCTATGTGCACTACGAGCACACGCCTATGTGTACTAGGAGCACAGGCCTATGTGTACTAGGAGCACATGCCTACGTGTACTAGGATCACAGGCCTATGTGCACTACGAGCACATGTCTATGTGCACTAGGAGCACAGGCGTATGTTCACTAGGATCACAGGCCTATGTGTACTAGGAGGCACAGACATATATGCCCTAGGAGCACAGGCCTATATTCACTAGAGGCACAGGCCTATGTGTACTAGGAGCACATGCCTTTGTGTACTAGGAAAAATTATGCTTTTGTGGTGTTTAGGTGATGCTCGTCCTTTTTAATCCAGGATCGGCCTCGTTCCCGTGCCACATCATTTGTATGAAATAAAACAACAGTTTGGAGGTACTAACGAAAGCTGTGCTTTACAAACGTAATATGTTGGTTATGGGTGTAACAATAGTACATTTTGATAGTTAGTTTAAGATAGAAACATCACATTGAAGTTTACGTAAGTTCCCACCTTTTCAATAACACAACAACACAATGATGAGTTTTGCCAATTTAAATGTTTGTTTTCCCTTAAATTTACTCGCAAGTAATTAAAACCCATGAGACAATGGATGCGGATAACTGTACAAACTTCTCATCGGGTATTAGCTGTTTTTATATAACACCCAAGCAGATACTTGCCATTTGATTGGAGGATTGTCCGTCAAATAAAATTACCATTGCACTCTGAGGACGCTGAGTCACTCACCGTGCTTTTTCGTTCCATCCGAAAAGTACAATTGCACGCTGCCAGCGTGCAATGGTACTTTTCGTTGAAAGCTGGAATGTTCTATTCAACTCGGCTCCGCCTCGTTGAATAGAATGTCCCATCTTTCAACTCATGAACATATTCGCACCATTGCACTCATAAACATTCATTATGTGTATACGATTAGATTTAGGTTAGGGCATGGTTACATCAGACAATGTACAGGAACATGTTCAAGGCAATACCAACAAAAAAAATACAACAAGTTCGCATTTTAATTTGAGCATAACTTTCTTGAGGAAAGTAATAAACTGTTATAAACGTTTCTAGTGATACCGAAGTCTATTCTGTGTGCTATACTACTTTGTTTTGTCTTAGGTGCCTGAATGAATTGCCTACTGTGATAAGGCCATGGTCTGCAAAGATACCCTGTTTTCTTATAATAACGAGCTTTGTGCAAAGTTAAGAATGTTGATTATTCCTACAGTGCATGTTTAATCAACTGTGCATTTAAATAATAATATTATTCACTACAGTTAATACAGAGTTTACAGCCAATAAAGGATGATCTCAAATATATATATACTAGTTTTCTAATAGCTGCAGTCCATAGGAAACATAAAAAAAATATAACGAGTCTGTTACCTCACGTTAAAACATGGTAAAAAATGGGTTTTTCTCCAGAACGCTCCACCAAGCCAAATTTCTGAAAAAGACGCGGGGTCAAACAAACACGCGCGACAAAGGAACCGTGACGTCAGTGGCGGCTATTTGATATGGAAAATAGCGCTCGGTTTGCCAAAGCTGGAGAACTGTGTTCAAACCCAATTAGGGGAAATCGTCACTGGCGTCAAGGGGTCATTATAATAGATAAGCCGTTTTTGACTCTCGGCTGAAAAAGCCGCGCGGCCGGGTGCATTTTTGACTCAAGTTGTTTTATTTCTAAATGCAATTTTTGAGAGTAAAATTTGTATTAACCCGTATCTACGATGTATATTTTACCATGAAAAGGTAGTAGTTGAAATATTGAGACAAAACCGGCACTTTTCAGAGCCAACACTCCCTCAAAAGAGATTGTATACATGGTTTTACCCGCAAGTCTACTATTCATTTTTATATTTTTTTTTTATAGTTACTCTTAATCACTCTATGCTCTGAAAGGCATTAAAAGTGACATTGTCTTCAAATCAATTAGTGCTTAATAGCCTGTAACACTCAAAATTAATTTTCAGCAAAAATTGAAACTGGAATGTTGATTAAACCACTCTACGACAGATGTACTGTCATCATTGTGTAGCCCGTATGTTCATTGCAGCCTGTATTACTGTTTGCATTTATGGCAGCAATGTACACTATGGAGAAATAATAAATCAACCTACAGCTACTTTCGTACATCAAATTGTGTTTCTAAGAAAAAATGTTTACGAGGGCTCCATATCTGAGATTGTAAATGATAAAAATAAGTTTTAATCTAAAAGAATGTGCGACATACGAAAAACTACTTTATATTATATAACTTCAACTCATTGTTTCATCACTGCAAATACCTAACATTTCTGCGACTCGCGCTCACACGTCTTAATGTTGTGCTTTTATACGTACATGTATACATTTTAGATATTTTTCATTCGGCTGACATTTGTTTTAATGTTTATAACCAGATCTCAACAATTTTAACAAAGTCAAAACAAGAAATACAACGCCAACAATCAATCATAATCGCGTGCGGGATTTATCAACGAGCGTGTATGAAAAAGGTCATTGTGACGAGTGCTTCCATAATAAAACATCAACGCCCCTTCTTGATCTTTCGCTTCGAATTGGAAACTGACCGTTCAGGATACTTCTTATACGCATCTACTAATCTTTCGGTCTATAGTTGACCTTTCAAGGTTAATAAATCTTATCTTGTTAAGACAACATCTGAATGACACTGTGACGTTTAAATCACAACACTCTGGCCATTCTGAAATGTCTTATCTCATATTTCTTCTTCAAAGCATAAACTCGAGATAAGAATCAGAATATTAAAGTACTACTTTGAAAGCCCCCGAAGGGCAGATGTGATGAATCTGCACTACTTCAACTCACTGAAAGATGAGTGCCAAATTATGATACATAATATAACAATATTTGGGGTTGAGGTTAGGCTAGTTCACAGCCGTGTGTCACAGTGATGGATGCTGTATACATAATTAGAAGCGGCAGAGACAAGGCATGTCAGACCCAGAAGCTCAGCAAAATGACATCGAGACAACGGTTAGATAAGGGGTGAACATCAGGTACAACAATTATACTTAAGTTATTTCGAGAGTATTATAAGAAAATACCAGTCACAATTTCGCCCGTTAGTCCCAAGGAGAAATTGTGAATATTCGTTTTTAACAATCGTTTTTAACAATATTTGATTCTACCACAGCTCTTCAGTGCGTAAAAGAACACGTTGCCTTGGATCGGTCGAGTTGGTCTTTGAAAAGCGTTGTGTTACCGTTTGTTATAAAATGCATATGGTAGGAAAGATGTTTTAAAATCAGAATACAATGATCCACACAAATATGCCTCGAAATTGTGTGGTTTTCCTTTTACCTCGTCGACTATCACGGTCGGCCATTTATGGGAGTCAAAATTAATGTTTGACACCCACAAATGGCCGACCGGGTTAGTTCGCGACGTAAAAGGAAAACAGTGCAATTTTTAGTGATACTTGTGTGGATCATTACATTCTACTTTTAAAACATCTTTCTAACCATATGTATTTTCATAACAAACGGTTTCAAACGCTTTTTATAGACCAACTCGTCCGATCCAAAGACGTGTTCCCTTTTTTTTTTTTTCTTTTTTTTTTTTTCTGCTGAAGCACCTTGAGACCCGTCATTCAATGCCTTTGTTTTAAACTATGGAAACCGCTCTATTTACAATGCGGATTAAACGATCTGTTGTAACAACTGAACATGAACAACCATCAACCATGCTGGACGTCATTTAGTGATTTAATACTTCAGGTTGTTGTTGTGATCATCTGTTGCCTCTCAGGTGGTACAGCAGCCGTGCCTTTAGTCCAGCTATTGTCCTTATTATTATTCTTGTGTGTGTTGTTACCTCCTTTAGATGACTGCCAACGCACGGAGTACATAGTCGTCTTGTTGGAGCGGTCTGAGTGGCTCGTGTCCATGCCTGGCTTGGAACGGATCCCAAAACAGGCGCAGATCTTGTGACAATACCGCACGTTACATGCTCCATAGATGAGTGGATTGAAGCAGGAGTTAGACAGACCAAACATGAAAGCCACCTCAAACACGTACATGTTATAAGTTTGGCCTGGGAACCAGACATACCAAAGACCAAAGATGGCGTAAGGTAACCAGTTGATGGCGAAAACGATAAAAATGGCGACTGCCATGCGCACTGTACGTCTCTGGGCTCGAAGGAACAGCTTGGAGCGAGCTTGACGCATCTCTGACAGATTCTCGCTGGTTTCTTTTTAAAGACAGAAACAAGAAGAGGATAATAGTGTTAATATTAAATGAGTTGAGGTAACATTTGTTGAGGAATTTATCAGGCACGAATCAAGAATTTTAACTTTTTGAGTGACACCACTGACTTCGGTTGGAATTTGATAACATGACAAACAAATATAAAGGGTTTTACAATGAAAAGAATGCAATCTCTCTCAAGTGTGATATCAGGAAAAATACCCAATCATACCAACTTGGTTATTTATGATATGCCAGATGCTACTGGAAGACAGCTCTGTGGGATACTGTCGAATCATGTAGGAGTCTCAATATCTTGTGTTGACACAGAACGTGATTCACCTCTAAATCAGAAATGTGTGCTATCTACTTAAACGAGATACCATTACTAAAAGGTGTGAACAAAGTGACAAGTTCAAACAGTATCCCCCATTATCTGGCGTTAGGTTTTAAGGGAAGGTACACTATTGGTAATTGTCAAAGACCAGTCTTCTCACTTGGTGTATCTCAACATATACATAAAATAACCAACCTGTGAAAGTTTGAGCTCAATACTGGTCGTTGGAGTTGGGAGAAAATTATGAAAGAAAAAACACCCTTGTTGGACGAACCTGTGTGCTTTCAGATAGGAATAAAAGACGTCTAGCTAGTAGTCTTTTATTATTTTAGTGAGAAATTACCTCTTTCTCAAAAACTACGTTACTTCAGAGGGAGTCGTTTCCCACAATGTTGTATACTATCAACAGCTCTCCAATGCTAGTTACCAAGTCAGTTTTTAAAGTTAATATTTGTTTTGAGTAATTACCAAACGTGTACCTTCCCTTTAACGGGTGTTACATTACGTCAAATGAAAATGGAATAGATCATTGGGACCAGAGAGGTTGGACCAAGTTGACACAAGAGTTTTAGGTCTCGGGTTAAGAAAAACAATGTTATGAAGGGTTGGTTTAGAGCATGGAATAAGATGGTTAGAGTTGAGGTTTGAACACAATGATAGATGTTAGTTTTGTATCGGGGGTTCATGCATCCATTTATTTATTACAAAGGATGAAATTTATTAATAACTTTGGATTTTGTCAACATTGAGTATATTTTGTCAAAATTAATGATGATAATTGTGCATCGGGTGGGATTGTATGTATATAAGTTGTAAGGTTAAAGGCAGTGGAAACTATTGGTAATAACTCAAAATAATTATTAATAGAAAACCACAAGGGAAACTGACTGGGTAAAATTTTGGGGTTGAAAAAAGAATTGACTAGAGTGGGATTCGAACCAACGACCTCCGGATTAACGTGCCGGCGCTCTACCAACTGATCTATCTAGCCCTATATGGCGGTGTCCCTATTTTGTCAATATCTTTGTTCGGGGGTGCCAGTCAGAAGCCATACAACCGTTAACTGCCGTGTAGCCAGGGATCACACCCGAATTACGATACAACCTGGAAAGCGGCAGCTAGGGGATCACCTTAAGGGGATGTGACTTTTTGTGATCCAAAAATGGATGTTTTGTGTCTCTAAATCAAGCATCTGAAAGCACACAACTTCGTGTGACAAGGGTGTTTTTTCTTTCATTATTATCTCGCAACTTCGAAGACCAATTGAGCTCATATTTTCACAGGTTTGTTATGTTATGCTTATGTTGAGATACACCAAGTGAGAAGAAGACTGGTCTTTGACAATTACCAGTGTCTTTAAAAATAGGTATAGGCTAAGGGTTCATGTCCAAAGAATTTTAAAGATTTGATATAATATGTCGAAGAAACGAATGCAAGCCAATGACGTAAACCATGCTGTAACATGTCAGTTTTGATCTTATTAAAGATTGAAACTGAAGTGACTTAATTGGACAGATCCAATGGGATTCAAATCCTCTACCGTAGCAAGGTTTCATGGCGTGAGTCCGATGAGACAGAGGTCTATAAAAAACTAATGGACGTGTGGCTAATCTGTCATATATTAACTGTCAATACAACCATGCGTCCCAAGCGACTTGAGCAAAGTCTATAAACAGAGGAGTTCAAACGCCTCTACCCAAGGTTCGAATAGAAAACCCATCGGCTATGGGCTGTCAATACACGTCAGACCAAGTGATAGTCAAGTCCAGTGAGATTCAAATTCCCTTACTCACGGTTCAAATAGTGAGTATGTCTGAGAAAAAACAAGGCCAAGGTTTCAGAACGTGTAAGTTAACGGCCCATTAGATATTGACTGGGAATAAGACCATTATTCAAATGCAGCCGAGTGGTACTAATGACTGTCTTTAAACGGTCATTTATTTTCAGATAAAGTGGCACGACATAATGGTGTAAGTTGCTTTTTTTGTTATAAAAGATTCGTGTGAATAGCTTTACTAATTAAATATTAAAGGCATTATTTTAACGGCCCATCATTATCTCAAGAATCGAAAGAATACTTGGGCTCATATGTAATTGTGTGATCAAGCTTCGTTTGTAAAACTTGTGTTAACAGTCGTTATTTTATTTATGCTGTTCTTTAATGAGAGACTGTCTGACATCACCAGGCTTTGAAGTGGTGGCTAGATGTAATTTATCTGATTTGGGTTGATGTTACCAAGGACGGGTTGCCACCTACTCATGAGGCTGAAACACGGTTACCCCCTTCACAGTCCGCAAGGTTATCATCCACAAAAAGCCATGGCTGGTTGAGGAGAATGCACTTTATACCTTCCGAAGTTTTTACAAAGCAATGGTTAAGTGCTTTGCTCAACTGTCATGACCAGGATTCGGACCCACACTCTTCTGCTGACAACACAAGAGTTTGGGTCCGGTGAACTACACCACGTGGCCACGACACGCGAAAAATAACAGAATTGCTATTTTGATAAATAATACACAAAATTGTCAAATTCCCATCAAAAGTGAAGCAGTGTTAGGGGACATTTTACGCAATATCAGATCAATAAACGAAGATTCACAAGTATTGAATGCAGATGAAGATATGATGTGGTGCAATTAACTATGATTAAATGCCTGCGATATAATGTATTGAAATACAATATGTAATTGCAGTGTTGTGGCTTGTAAAGTAATGCGACGTATTGACGTGACGTTGTGTTATGTGGTAGTGTAATGAGTTGTACAATGATAATTAATAATGCAGGTGAGCAGTGTAAGTCCTTGGGTCGATTTCACAAAGAGTTAGGACTAGTCCTAACTTAGGACTAGTCCTAGGAGATATACAAATTGCATGGCTAGTCCTAAGTTAGGACTAGTCCTAACTTAGGACTAGTCCTAGGAGATATACAAATTGCATGGCTAGTCCTAAGTTAGGACGAGTATATGGTCCTAACTCGAGATAAGACTAGTCCTGACTCTTTGTGAAATCCACCCCTTGTCATACAATTAATTGTAACGTATGTTAAAGCCTACTGCATACTTTGTAAAATGATTTACACCCTGGGGTGGATTTCACAAAGGTAGTCCTAACTTAGGACTAGTCCTAGGCAATGCTAAGAGATAGGACCAGTCCTAAGTTAGGATGAGTTACTGGTCCTAACTTAGGACCAGTCCTATCTCTTAGCATTGCTTAGGACTAGTCCTAAGTTAGGACTACCTCTGTGAAATCCACCCCTGGTGTACTTAGACCATAACCATTCTGTTAAAAACCTAGCTGGCTCATAATGTACCTATACAGAGCCTTTGAGGCGCTTCATGAAATCGATATAAGCACTTAACAACACATAATACTGAGTCTTTAAACGAACAACAATTTGTTTTAAAATAACTTACCGAACCGGTGTCCCAGGGAATTTTAAAGCCCGGAAATTCGGTCCCCCATATTGGAAATTAAAATGGACTGGGGGAGGATGATGCTAAAGAGGGTGATATAAGAAGAAGTTGGTACACAGTTTGCCATTGGGGGACATAACCTCCTGCCACACCGGCACCAGACGTGCTTCAACTGAACAATCCGTGTTTTGCTATAATAAATCTTAGCTGCACAAATGGTTAAAACAGCTTTTGAAACACTGGACAGCCAAAATAATAATAGGTAGGTCTACACAGTGTTTTCTCAATTTTATTAACAACAGTTTGAAAACCACTGATGTAGCAGCTGAGTTCACTCAATTACAATAAGGCCATTATTGTAGACGTGCTCGCTTGGTGTTTTGTAAGAGAAAGTGTATATGATTGTAGCTTGTTAAAACTCGCTTAGCAATTAGTGTTCTCAACACTCACAACTTATGTATGTTTTTGTTGTTGTAAGTTATTGCATTGCATTATTGTAGACACATCGGGCACTCCAGCGGTGGATATGTGCGCGTTATAAGTTTGCTATTATTACTATTATATATAAAATAAAAAAAAACCTTGCAGATGTTTTAGTGACTATATAGAAACAATCTGGTGCTGAAAATAAGTCCGCAGTTAAGTTTTGCTATTTTTCCCTATTTATTATAATTAACACTAATTAGAGACATATTATCTTATTTATTATTCGGTTGATGTGGCTTTCTGTTGCACACAGGTGCTGTTAAACTCCGAAAATTACTAGTTCAATACAAAAAGAACCAAAAATAACACTACTAATATTCGAAACTAATTGAAGTTGACACTTGTGGTTTTACCACTTGATTTTAAAATAAAAGGACGCACCCTCTGAAGGAGATTTCTCTTCAGATTGGTGATCGATTCTTGGCCACGGTAAAATCGACTACCGCGGTAGTTACAGGTCGATTGGCTATAACGATATTGACAAAAGACCGCTCGAGAGCGCCAACATTAAGGCCCTGTCACACCATGGCGCATCGTCTGAGTATTCGAAATATCGTAGGTGTACGCTGATATAAGTCGGGGGTAAGTTGGGAATACGTCGCGTACGTTAAGAGCACGCTATGGAAACGCTATGGATACGTCCTTTCCAACACCGATGTCGACTTTTTCGATGCAATTCGTTGGGAAACTGAACGTTCTTGGACTTTGACAATTTTCGAACTGCATACGTTATCATACGTTCAGGCGATACGCCATGGTGTGACAGGGCCTTTATGGCTGGGCACGTTAATCCAGAGGTCCAATTTGTCTTTGTTCAACCCAACTTTAAAAGAGAAATGAACTCAGAGGGTAGTAAAGTAACATAATGGGTGTTTACATAATAATATATGTTGGAATATAATTTGATTTCATGTCGTGAAATGCAACTTTAACATAATGTTCAGTTTAGGTTGATTACGGGATGTATTCCTATCTTAATGATTCAATAACTGATTACCTTTCATGACGATCTTTTGTCGCACTTTCATGAAGATGAGCCCATACGCAACCATCATGATACCCAATGGGGCCACGAACTGAGCCAAGACTACCAGTGTAGTATACACGGCGATATAAACATTAGGGATGCCAACGTTTGTCACACACTGCCAAAAGTCGATTTCAGGATCGAACGGCCAGTGCTCTAAATGGAATACGATAAGCTGTGGGTGAAATCAAGTGAAAACATAACATTTAATTCATACTGTTGGGTCTAGATAAGCAAGAAAATGTTTTAATTTCAAGGGGGGGGGGTAAAACAAAAGTCAATTCATCATATAATTCCGGCCATATCTCGTTGGGCCCCCGCATATACGGCCCCCGTACCCTTCAATGTTGGCTCTCATTGTGCGGTCTGCGCTACCATCGACATTGAGCAGGGGGACACGAGGGAGAGAATGTTAATGTTTATAGTTATGTTGCGAATGGGTGGCCCAAGCATTTTGGCCGGGATTGTATTATTTTTGATATTACATCAATAAGGTGGATTGAAAGTTATATAAACATGGATGCGGAGAACAACGTATATACATCAGCTCAGGGGCCGATTTCACAAAGATCTAAGATTGATCATAACTGCAAATCAATCGTAGTTGCTAAGAAAAGTGTGATGTCACAATACAAATTTTATTGCTTTGTGAAATCGGCCCCTGGATTGTACAAAGTCAATAATCGTGTTGTAATAGACCTTATGCATATGACGTCATTTCAGTAGGGTGCTCTCACCTAGAGGTCAAAAGGAGGTTGTTCATTGGCCAATACTGTGCGCCGCGCGTACCAATCTGTGCGTCTCGACTGTTTCGTCACCGTTTTTTCCTCTAAGATGTCCGAAATAATCGTGTTGTTATTGTAGTCTGGATCCCTGTTTAACCATGTTTTGGGGACAACAAATATAAACACGGTGCTTGAAGTCCAGCTAGTATTGGAAAACACATGGCTGGTAAAAAGAAAACGGGGGAAAAAATAGTTTTCCCTTGCAAAAATATTTCGAGAACGAAACAATATTTTGAGGGAATAAAGGAACGAATATGTCGATGGAACACAACATTTTAAAGAGAATAAAACAATAATATAGCTGATACTGAATCCTTAGTGTGCCATTTTAAAATTGGGGGTAAAAAAAATATTATTTCATTGTATTTATTCATAATTGAGTGATATCGGATTTGTAAACGGCAAGTGATTTCCAGCTTGTATACTATAGTAAATGTTTTGCCAAAGGCAATTGTTTGTGGTCTGGCTACAGCAACCAGGAATAAACACGTCGTACACTACAGCAATTCCTTGATATTTCTTACTCATTACCCATCTGGGATTTCTCGATTGAAATGCTATGATGTTAATTAACTTTAAAGGAAGTGACATTTTGTTCGTGTAAGTTGTCTTTATTGGTTGCATTGTATAAACGATGTTAATTTCAGCATTTTGCAGACTTCTTCAAAACGGACCAAGATGTTAGCCATAACGTTGTTTTTTTGAAACTTGGTCCCACATGGGGAATCTTCAGAAAAACGAATACAATAGCAATTCTGACAGATTGTGTAAAGGGGAGGTCTCTCCAACGTGGTTTCTATTGTGTATGCTCGTCAGATTAATTTGACTTTACATCCTGCCTGCTACTTCGCGCACTTTAAGTGAGTGGTCTTTCACTGATTCGATCCTTCGGGAAAACAGATATTTGCACTCTACATCTTGACATTTGAAATTGGAAAAACAGTTCTCACCAACTAAGTAATGTACACCAGGGACATACATACAACGGATGGTTAGTTTAACAAATTTCCCCGTTCAAACTCAACACAATAGGACGTTTTGCTCTGTTTACTGTAACAAGGAAAGTCCATTCATCCTTCAAATGTATCAGTTCCATTCAACCTTGCAATGCTTTTAATCTGAGTGTGCCTGAAATGCCTCACTGTATAATTAGAATTACCCAAATTGGTGCCCTAGAACCTGCCTTTTTGTGATAACCTTCTACTTCTGCAAATGAACATTACCGGTGAAATTAATTGTGCAGATGCAGAGGGAAATTTGAGAAATTGGTTTGCTGATATTAAGGATGAAAGTTTGGTTTTCCTTCCGTTTCCTTCTGTTTCCACTGCCGCAGCCCATCGCTGTGTACATGAGTAGTGTGCCAGTGCACCTTTCTCTAAAAGGCAGTGGATTGGTAAATACTCAAATTATTAGCAAAACCTTACTTGGTAATAAGTAATGGGGGAAGATTGATAGTATGAAACATTGAGAGAAACGGCTCCCTCTGAAGTGATGTATATTTCGAGAAATTTGAATTTGATTTTGAGACCTCAATTTTAGAGTTTGTGGTCTCGAAATCAAAATCTGAAAGCACAAAACTTTGTGTGACAAAGATATTTTTTTCTTTCACAGTTATCTTGAAACTTCGACGACCAATTGAGCTAAAATTTCCACAGGTTTGTTATTTTATGCATATGTTGAGATACACCTAGTGAGAAGACTGGTCTTTGACAATTACCAATAGTGTCTTTAAAGGCGACCGAATAGCCTAGATGAAACTACTCAGAAATTGTAGGTTATAGAGTGAGCACTGTTTGAGTAAGTAATTTATATAAGTAACCAATTTGGAGTTAGCAGTGGACCAGGACTGTATCATAAACCCAATAAGACAACCTGAGCAAAGGGAAACCATCCGAAAGCGTTCCGTATTAATAGTGGAGTCTACCGTAGTCAGGAAGTATCGGCACTATAAGACCAAGCAATAACAAGACGCCACGCACTGCCAGTCACTTGTCAAACATGTATGCTACCTTTAGGATACTATAACACTGCGATGGTCTCCATTACTCTATAAACACAGCAACCTGACAAGTTCGCCAATAAGTTCATCATTATCCATCATTCTGAGCATGACATGACAATGTGTTATTTTTTTGACGTTTTGAGACGAGTGAAAAATATAAAATTGCTGTTTCATCGAAGACACTTAGATGTGTATTTTTATGTTTGATAACTGTGAAAGTTTGGTAAATGGAACCTACTGTTTTTGTTATCCCTTTACAGTTATTTATATATTCCGTAAAACTAACCTGTAAAAAATAGTGTGGTTTTGTGAGTCATCTGCCCTCGGAATAAATCATAGTGAATGATATGAAACGAGCTTTTAATATTGTTGACCCTGCTGAGTGTCACCGTGCGGAATACACTATCTGAAAAACGTTACCGCGGTAACGCTTCTTATATTCACTTGTTGGGGATAAAACGTAGAATAATTGTCCATAATCGCAGTGCTTCAAAGTGATTGATGCATCATACGGTCAAAATATGCTGTGTTTCTTACCACGTAGGTTTGTATTTGCCTTAAAGGAACACGTTGCCTTGGATCGGTCGAGTTGGTCTTTGAAAAGCGTTTGTAACCGTTTGTTATAAAATGCATATGGGTAGAAAGATGTTGTAAAAGTAGAATACAATGATCCACACAAACATGCCTCGAAATTGCGTTGTTTTTCTTTTTACCTCGTCGACTAACACGTCGGCCATTTATGGGGGTCAAAATTTTGACTCCCATAAATGGCCGACCATGTTAGTTCGCACAGTAGAAGGAAAACCACGCAATTTTGAGGCAAACTTGTGTGGATCATTGTATTCTACTTTTATAACATCTTTCCAACCATATGCATTTTATAAAAAACGGTTACAAACGCTTTTGTTTTGACCAACTCGTCCGATCTAAGGCAACGTGTTCCTTTAATTGTCGGAGTCAGTACCAAAACGTATACAGGCCCTTTAAGCCACAAGGAAAAACAAATATCTATATCAAAAATAATTATTATTTCAAATGGTTAAAAGTACATCAGTACGGTCCAATTACAGTATCCAGCGAGACGGAACATTTTCAGGGCCTAAGTCTTGGACAAAATGATTCTTCCAGATTGAACTTTTGCAAAACACCGGATGAAAATCCTTCACAAGGATTTAATATCTTAATCGAAACAATGCGTAGTGACGACAGATTGTTGAACTAAAATAATTGCCGAACCATAATACCGCCTACGTGAAACTCCACAAATACATGTTTGACCCATCTTTTCAGTTTTGTTGGATTGTTGCAGCTGAGTTCGCAGAAAGTGTACATCGTAAAGATTTTGCAATTGCAATTTAAATTCGCTCGTTATTAATCACTTTTTAAAAGTAAGTATGACAACTCGACAGACACGTATTTTGCACCACCAAAACTTTTCTAGATCACCAAACTACAAATGAGTATACAGTCTATACAGCAAGAAATAAACAGGTTCTTATAAAAGATGTAAAAACTTAGCATTGCTGTACAAAAAGTTGATATGTTTGACCTAGGCCCAAGAAAGAGAGGACCTGTACTCTTCCCTTGTTGTAAACACGAAACAGATTTAAATTTTTATCCCATCCAAGTGAATCTTTTCGATTGTATTAATCACCCTTATGTTTCGCCAACCTAATGTTTCACACCGCAAGTGTATTTTCCTAACCCTAGTCCTAACCCTAACCCTATACCCTAACCCTAATCCTAACCCTAACCCTAACACCAACCCTTACCCTATAACCCTAACCCTAACCCTAACCCCAACCCTGAGCCTAACCCTAACCTTAACCCTAACCCTACTAACCTTAACCCTAACCCTAACCCTATAGCCCTGACCCTAAACCTAACCCCAACCCTAATAACCCTAACCCTAACCCTAACCATAAACCTACAGCCCTGACCCTAAACCCTAACCCCAACCCTAATAACCCTAACCCTAACCCTAACCATAAACCTACAGCCCTGACCCTAAACCCTAACCCTAACCCTTACCCTAACCCTATACCTATAACCCTAATCCTAGCGTGTGTAAACCATCATATTTTTGTTCGGAACACAGGCTTGTCGAAACATGTGTCGGAATATAAAGTCGTATGTTTAATAATTCTGGTTGCGAGTTGATGGTGAGTAGAATTCATTGAGGAACGGTTTGGACATTGGAAAAAAGTAAACAAAACATACGAGAGATGTTTTTGTTTTGACATAAAACAAATCCCACACGTTTGATTACTTGCACATTTTGGTCTAACTTTAAGTAGTAGTGCCACACACAGCGAAATCACCCCATCTATAATCTCCACTTTCTGGCGTGCTTGGGAGCCATCAGCCGGTTGACTTTTCTATCCATTTTGACATCATGGGAATGCAAAACCTCTTCAGCCAAAGCAGGGGAGCAAAATGTTGCCCTCAAACGATCTCCTAATTAAAGTAGAGTGGTTTACTCATTAGGTTGGGACGATGCGTTGAGACTGAAACAACATTCGGTCCTTATAGAATGGAGGATCACATAATCGCACTTGGTAATGACACATTGAACAGTTTTGACCCTGGGCAGAATTCTCCAAGCCGGTCTGTATTACTCCATTAATCACACTGGATGAAATAACACGTTTGTAAACTGCTTTTTATTGACACGCGTCATCGCCGCTGCTCTACGGTCGTGTCTTGATGTTGATACACACTGTGTGTTTATAGTCTCCAAAAGGGCGC
This sequence comes from Asterias amurensis, assembly GCF_032118995.1. Lineage (NCBI taxonomy): Eukaryota > Metazoa > Echinodermata > Asteroidea > Forcipulatida > Asteriidae > Asterias > Asterias amurensis. The sequence goes on from NC_092656.1 coordinate 13,864,059, forward strand.
CTTCCGACCACAAGACGCGATTCTAAGGAGGTTCATCTTTAGATCCCCATGGATCTTGAAGACTGCGGCAAGAGGAGATCAGGTGTTAAAGTTGCATAGTCAGTTTGTCTTGCCAAATGAAACTTCTCTTGAGATATTGTGTTCTCTGAAAGAACGAATTTCGACAGATTCTTTCGAAACGAAAAAGCACACACAATTTCGAATTTTCACATTTTCGTAATATCGCCTTTTCGTAATTTTGTTCTCTTCTTTTTCTTTTTATTACGCGACAAACTACTGACCAATCTAGAACGGCGGAATTACGCACACTAGCGGACAAACTCACAAACCAAGTCACGACGACGGAACATCGCAGACAATAATTAGTTAGAAATCATTTAGTAACGCAATCCATTCATAATAGACTTTTTTAAAGCTTCCATATTTTTTCGCCCAACGGTAATTTTAAGACTAGGAACAAACATAAGTACTTGTTAGGCAGTAGGCCCTACGTACACACACCAAACGTCCAAAACATTATCAATTACTCTTCTTTCACAATTCCACCATTTTCATTGTGGAGACTAACATTAATTTACAGTCATTTTATAGTCAACATTCAAAAGTAACTAACAAAACATTCAAGGAGATTTAAAACAAATTTGAACAACATGTTCCGCAAGTAAATTAAAAATTTCACTTTAAGAAGTAAAATATTCCCATGTGGAGCCTTGCTGTTTAAAATGAACACTTCATTCCTTCCTGTTAATTATAAATACTTGAGTATTTCTTTGATATTCCCAGAGCTCCTCATACAATAAACACATCTTTCAAGAGAGAAAAGCCCGGGCCTCTCAGGAGTTCACAGAATGGCAGATATTTTTGATCAAGTCCTATGGAATGGTCGACGTACTTTCAATGAGTAGAATGTACTAGTCTATTGTCCAGACCGTGCAATTCGACGGGTTCAACCCACCAAGCTACAGTCCCGACCGGTCGCCCGGCTAGCCACGTTCTCCGGACGGGGTTTTTCTTCTGTCATGAGAGAGCTTCTATTGATCCGATACAACTCATGGAAACAGGAGACTCCATAGACTCAGTGGATATCCCATTTGAAGTAATCGTCATGATTTATTTGGATGAGGCGTCTACTATACTGGGAAAACGTTTTAGTTGGGAAAACCCCATAAATGCGCGCACGTCCAGCAGACTGCTCATGAACTGCACTCGATTAAGTGCACCAAATAATATATTCAATAAAACGGTCTACCCACTTTTTGAAATGGTTTTATTGTATTAAGCAATTTAACAGAACAGAATTTCCCAGTCGATACGACTATTGAGTATGAAACCAGAAGACGATAAGTGCATCGGGCAATATTTGAGGTCTTTCAGTTCATTGTCAGGAAAATCTGAACTTTGTAAGGATGTTATGTAACTTGATTTCGGGTTGACCAACAACAACTTGACTTAGATGCGTTCGATTAGCTTCTTCGTGTGTACCGGGGGTTTACATTCGCCGTAGCCACCACGAAACGAGGCCAATCGAACGCTGCTGTGTTTTTGCACGTCACGTCACTATGGTAAAATTAAGGCCAAAAATGTTCCCTGCGTAGCTAGCGTCATGTATACACAGAAAGCTCCGTCGTCTGCTGAGTTAGAGTGGACGTGTCCGGGACGACACAATTTAATTATTTTACACATAGTGACCAACTGTTTGTCTTTCGTGAAGTACATATTATCCTTGCCACTTGCCATAATTGTTTCACAGACGATAAATCTGTGTATTAATTTGTAGTCTTTGAACTCAAGTCGAACCCAACTTGTCCCTCGCAAATTTGTTTATGATTCGCCTGCAGCCGGAAACTACGTCATTGCGTCTGGGCATCCACCAGAAACCTACTCGCGAGCTGGGGATGTGGTGGCTGACACCAGGGCAAAGGCGGGAATGATGGCTAATTGAACGCTCTCGTTTTAGTTTAACAAACATTACATGTATAGGCTAATCGAACGCACCATATGGAGCAAGTCTTGAACCTGGTCGCGGGTTGAAGTCCCGCTGTAGTCAAGTTTCCATTTGTTCAGCCAAAAATTGTATAAATTGTATACACTCAGTTTCCCTCGTGGTTAACGTAAAACTATATTCGTAATATTGATTGATTTTACTTTTTTATTCATAGAAAATTACTTAATTATTAAAACAAAGTTTTTGGGGATTTTATATCACATATCATGACCCATAAAATGGCAGCGGGAATCCGCCGTGTGCTCTAACAGACCATTCCTCTCTTGTTCAGAAGAACGTACCACTCCTTAAAAATCCTCTTAAGAATACCAGAGATCCCCAAAACACAAAGACGCAAGAAGTGTATCAACATTTATTTATACCTAACCTAATTTGCTGCCTTCTTCCCGTAGTGGCGCTTTACAAATGCCTTGTTGTATGTGATCGGGGAGGGGGAGGGGGACACCATGCCAGATATCGAGCAGTACACATATCGTGTCATTGTTCTTATTTACATTACAATTTCAACCATCTTACAATAGTTTGTAGTGATCGCCATATACATTTTTATTTCCCAAGCGAGGGATATATTTTTTCCATCATGCCTGTGTAAATATCAGGGAAGTGAAAAGATTTCCGTCACAGACGGACTGTTCACACAAATTTTATGAGTAATTGTCTGTCTTATTTAATAACGTTCAGAAATCTTGAGTGCATTTACTACATCGTGAATTGCAGCAGTAGATTAAGACGAGCATTGAGATTTACAGGTATAATACATCAAAACAAATCCATAAAGCTTTAAGATAATACAAGATAAAATTAAATGTTATGAAATTTTAACAAGCTTTATGAAAAAACGATTCCCCTAGAAATAAACGCCTGACATGGGCCACGGGCGAAAACAGTGTTCCCTTATTTCCGGAGCAAAAACAAATTACATGTATTTATGTATAAATTTATTTGGTTTGCGGTAACACCATGTGGAACACCATTTGTGTGTATCTACTTGCCAGGTAGAGTTTGTTCTTCAGAGAGCCGTCTTTCTTTATTCTACTACTGCGGAGTAGATTGTTCGGGTGTTCGGGAAACTTCTCAGTGAAAAGAATTGTCCTGCTTATTAACTATTACCAGGGCGGATGATATAGAAATAGTCTGGGACTACTAAATTAGCTTATAGGATCGGAATTAACTGTACAACCGCATACTAAAGTAGTAGTCCCAGCTTATTTCTGTACCATCCGCCAAAGTAATAATTAATAAGCAGGACAGTTCTTTTCAGAATTGAGAAGTCTCCCGAACACCCGAACGATCTACTCCGCGGTAGTAGAATATAAAGCAAGACAGTTCTCTAAGAACAAACTCTACCTGGCAAGTAGATACACACTTTGTGTTACCGCAAACCAAATTTATATTGATACCTCACCATGCAATTATTTTTTTGTAAACCACATAATTAGGAATCCTTGTTATTTATTGGTGGAAACCTGTCAAGCGTCATCCTTTATTTTGTCATGAATTCTGCCGCCACATGGAGACCGGTATGGATACAAATATTGTACGCTTTGCGGAGTTGGTCCTAGCCTTTCACCAATGCCTTCATGGCTCAGAGAGACAGCTGTGTGGACTCTAAGCGACATGAACAGGAGACTATGCGAAGCCACGGAGTGCGTTTTCAAAATAACTATTCCTATAGTTTTTGCTACCCTGCCAGGAAAGCAACATTCCGAACAAATCATAAAGGCGACGGCATAGATTGTGATTGGGTATCTTTTCAGCAGTTTACCTTATTAAATTAATGAACAATATTTGAGTTAATATCATAGAGCTGCTTTCGGCTGTTTGTGTACTTACCGTGCGATTTCTATTTCATTGCACTGCTAATCATAAGCACATAGGCATGCTACTACCTTCCGGTGCTTTTTGGTCCAAAAATTAATTACGTCACTACGCATATCCATGGTAAGCACACACGGTGGCCGCCTAATTTTCTGGCTAACCTGTGTAACACGCTTATTAGCAAAAACATTGTCAGATACAGTTAGCACAAAAGCTTGCTTATTAAAGCCTGTAAGCACAGAAACCTTTAGCAAACACGTTTGCACACACAAAACTGTTCATTTACCACTGCTGCAACCGGTACCCTGGTCATTTCCTGCTTGCTCAAGAATTTTCTACTAAACAGCTTTATGAAATAGGGCAAAGGTGGTTTTGCCCTTCGCGCGTGCGTGTCCCTTTTCCCGACATTTTGTTGTCACACAACTATACCACAAAAGGCCTAAGTACCCTAAAAAAATAAATAGATCACATTCCAAAAGATTATAACAAACACAACGCACGTCACATTTTCATGCATTAAAACACTTGGACAATCCATGTACTCCTGCATTAATAAATACGCGGCACAAAGTCTAAAAAAAAATCAAACAAAAATCTGCAGCGTACATTTATCACTTTGGATGAACTACCATATTTCAGTTCAATCATTGTAGAAGCTGTCTTCGATGTATAAATGACTTTCATTTGAAATTACCAAATCTCATTTACCAATGACAGATTGGATTTATATCGTTTCATACAGAACACGCAGATATTACTTTCGGTTGTATATTTAACCGCACATTCAATCAAATTTTATCGCTTACAAAAAGAGTAAGTCTCTCGTGGGATGGGGAGTCTCAACTAATAATATAAAGACTTCGATTTCATCAGCAGAGGTCACCTGTCCGTCGACAACTACCGGATACGAAGCAGTCAAAACGTATAAGAGAACAAATCAACTGGCTCTTTGAATAGATCACATGTTAGTATGAATAGATCACATGTCACTAATTATTTGTCTTCTATTTGTCTTCCTTCAATTAGTTATACCGTGGGTTTTCTACTTAGTTTATTGTGTATTTTGTTGTTCTTTTTTGTATTGGATGGAAGTACTTTTCTAAATATGGTGAGGCAACAGATGCTGCATTAGCTCTAACCTCCGGAAAAAACTATGACAGCAAAACTACAAGTGTTGGATTATCTAGTTCCATATTCGGTATTGTCACACCGTCGATAACCTAAATACTTTTCTAGTTCCCTGTGCGGTATTGTCACACCGTCAGTAAGCTCAATTATGATCTAGTTCCCTGTTCGGTATTGCCACACCGTCAGTAACCTGAATTATTATCTAGTTCCCTGTTCGGCATTGTCACACAGCCAGTAACCTAAAATGTTATTTAGTTTCCTTTTGGGTATTGTCACAATGCCAGTAACCTAACTTCTAGTTCCCTGTTCAATATTGTCACACCGTCAGTAACCTTAATTCGTATGTTCCATGTTCGGGACTGGTCACACCTTTAGTAACAGAAATTCTTATCTAGTTCTCCTTTCGAGTTTCGCCGTTATTATGAGATTGCATCGCTAACCATTTGAAGAAGTCATTGTCAAATTCTATCCATTGTTTGTCACAGTTCCTCTTTTCTTGTCCTTGCCGGCATTGTCTCCCCATTGTCTCCACTATTCCATTACTGACCATCAGGCAGTCTAGATATAATTAGGAACGTTTAATTGAATCAATGGCTAGTGACATTGAGTCACCCAATACGTTCTTGATGTGACAATGAAACTGAAAAACGTGCCTAAAATGAGGTTTTACTAAAAGAGGACCGGTGTTTATTTAATGGATTGCCGTTGGAATATTATTAATTCCGTAAATACTCTATATAAATAGCATAACTCTGCGTTTGCAGACAGGTGGCCGACGCCATACAAAAATAAGTAAACGGACAATTTAAAATTAGTGTCGTGACAATGAATGACATTCATCATAAATATTTATACTCAAGAAAACAAACAAACCCCGAATCACCATTAATCGATCCATGAAACACAAGGCAATAACTCCCTCCGCTTTTTCGCAATTACTAAAAGCTATTGAAGCGAACAGTTCGTTAACTTGAACACTATATTTAAACGTGCTTAAAATGTTAATAGCGGATCAGTTCTTTTTCAAAATAAGTCTTCCGAATTTAGAAATTAAGTCCGCGGCGGTAAACGAAGCGAGACCTTGTTCACCCTGAACAACAAAATAATCAAAGTAGTACACATGCTGTTTTAGCAAACGGAATATACATTCATACCTCACCATGAAATGCATCAATAAGATTTGCTTCTTTGTTTATAAAAAGATTTTATTTGAAAAATCTTGTATTTTCAAAGATACTTCCATTTCTAACAGCGCTTAGTTAATGTCAAGAGGCAAGGTTTCGTTCCTTAAATCGTCAGCGTTTTCACGAAGTAGCACCCTAATTGCTATTTTATTTTTCAATTTTTATTTTTTTTCAGTTTCTATTGATAATGCATGAAGACCTACATTTCCACGAAGTTTCAAAGCTCAGACAGCTTTACTTTTTTAATTAAGCTAATTAGTGTTTTTAACTTGTGCACGATTGTGGCATGTTTTGTTTTCTAAAAGTAGCGCTCAACATCTTATCTTATCTGTTTACCGTTGTAATGCATGGCACGCACTCGACCGAGTCAAAGTGAGGTAAAAACGTTTTCACGAAGTAGCACGCAAGTTGTGTGAGTGCGCGCGCGCTGACCTAGTTTCATAAGGTAAAATCATAGAGTTACATATAAGAACTAGAGGGCGCACGAGTGATGCTTCGTGCACAAACGCCACGGGACCGCAAGATGACAAGCGCGTCATTCTGCACGCGCGTTGAATATGAAATACACGTTTGAGTTTTTTTTTATTGAACGCTCACGCGATGCTGTTTGTTCAACTTACAAAATGGCCGCACAAACACACGCTGTGAGATGCCAGTTTTGTCAACTTAGAAAATGGCCGCCTGGGCGCATGCCGGGGCAAGTGCGCTCTCTAGTTCTTATATATAACTCTATGGGTAAAATGCATAGGCGAGTGCGACTTCGTGAAAACGCAAAAAGACATATTTCGCACTTGTTTGGTTTCACGAAGTAGCACGGATCTTCTCTCGTGTCTAGTTTCACAATTAGTTATTCAAATCATCAACTATCTACATTGAGAATTTTAAATGGAAATACTTCGAAGTTTTGAAGGAAAGCGGGTTTCTAAAAAGTGTACAACTTCAGAGGCCGTTTTCTCTGATTGTTTTTGTTTGTTGGTATAGCAGCGTGCTAACTTCGTGAAAATGCTGACGCCCGACACTTTCCTTGCAATAAGTTTTTTTTGTTGCAATTAACTGCGAACACTTTTTGTCAATATAATTTTAAAAGTGACAAAGCATGCGCCGTTTTCATATAGGAGAAAGATTATTAAGGATCAACCACGACTTATCCAGGCGACAAAGATCTTTGCTTCAACGAGCAAGAAAGAAACAATCCCGAACATGAACTAATCAATTAATACGCAAGAGGTCTGCATTCTCTCAATTAGCACTGATGTATGACAGGCAAATGACATGGTATTGCAATTTAACTCCGATTCTGATTAAAACAGACCGTTGAAGAAAATAAAAAGGAAGCGAAAATTGTTAAAATTCAGGGTTGTTTAAAGAAGCATAATATGGACTCATCCAAGGAAAGGTTTATGAAACATTTGAAAACCATTAGCAACAGTGCAATTAACTATTGACGAGGTTTTCTGAAGATTTGATCGCACTTTTCAGCCAGTCCGGTAAACGATTTTATAGTCACAGTGGAGTCAGAGTAGCGTTCTTTCGTTTTAGACGGTTTATAATACGAAGTGTACGGTACATATCAGTCCACCCGCAGATCACTCGATTTAATAAGTCTCCTTTGTCATTTATCTGCACGAGAGGCGTGATTTTTCATGCGTGACCTCGGTTTGAATACTAATTAGTACAAAGGGCTTCTGAAATTCAATCTTTTTCGGCCTTTTCTGGAAAGTCTCAACCAAAATAATGGACCAGTAAATTGAGACAAAGAGCATATCTGTCGTTATGTATTAAAAAAATTGGTGCAACTCAATTTTTAAACAGAGAAATTTGTACGTGAAAAATGGCTTCAAAAACGGAGAAAACAAGTCACAAAAACACGGAAAATTTTCATGTTATGAACGTCGGCAACAGTCCCCAATTAGCATGTATGGATAGATTATTTCATATTCTATCTGGAAATGTTTAAACCGAGACCGGATCGTTCCTAGTCCAGTCAGGATACAGCGATTTCCACCGTTAATCCAAATCTCACATTACGAAAAAGTCAACTATTAGACAGAAAAGTTTTCTTGCACGGGTGATTGGCTGACGATGACATCATCGACTGATAGGGCAGCATGCTGTTTTTCGTTGGCTTGGTACCTTGACCACCAAGCCTAAGTTAGTCAATAACAAAAGCGCCCGTCTATACCATGGGCTGAATGAGCTGATTCCTCATTCAGCCCATGGTATTGACGGGCGCTTTTGTAACAAAACCCTAATCCGTACCGAGCTGTTTAACCATTTAGCCGCTGTACCGCCCAGCCGCCTCTATGCGGTACGAGGAAACCTCGCTAGCTTGTGTTTGTGGAAAAAAAAGGAACATCAAAAGAAAAACTCGATAGTCATTAGTAGGTCTACGCATTTGTTAATATATCTAGTTGTTATAAATCATTATTAATTCTCCCTTCACAGTTGACTTGTCGAAGCTAATGATGATGAAATAATTTAGCTCTTACGAAAAAAAAACCGCTCATTAGTAAACAGGAAATTGTTAATCATTTATGATGATATTGTCCAAATTAACGCCCACGCATTTAATTAGTATGAGCATTGAACCAGATAAAAGCCTTGAAAAGCTATTGTGTCCACTTCATCCGTGCACAAAAATATTCGCCTAAAAAATAACCGTAGCCGTTTAACGAGAGGCATTTATTGTTCTCATTAGAACTTGTACTTTTATACAAATATTACCGAAAGGGTAAAAAATTGTGCTTACATATTAAGCCATGGCTATCTTTTAAAATGCGAACTGCGATTCCAGTAATTTACTGCAAGAATCTTGAGAAATTGGTTTTCAGCAAACTCGGGCGGTGCAGGGAGCAAAGGGATAAGCCCCGATTCGTGTACAAACCATTTCACATGTACACATGTACATTGGCTTCAATGGATGTTCATAATTCATTTCCCTTTCTTAAAGCCATTGGACCCTTAAACAGTATCGAACCTGTGAAAACTTAGGCTCAATCGGTCATCGGAGTCGGAGAAAATAACGGGAAAACCCACCCTTGTATCCGCTGTTTTGCCGTGTCATGACATGTGTTTAAAGGAACACGTTGCCTTGGATCGGACGAGTTGGTCAAAACAAAAGCGTTTGTAACCGTTTTTTTATAAAATGCATATGGTTGGAAAGATGTTATAAAAGTAGAATACAATGATCCACGCACGTTTGCCTCGAAATTGCGTGGTATTCCTTCTACTGTGCGAACTAACATGGTCGGCCATTTATGGGAGTCAAAATTTTGACCCCCATAAATGGCCGACGTGTTAGTCGACGAGGTAAAAGGAAAACCACGCAATTTCGAGGCATGTTTGTGTGGATCATTGTATTCTACTTTTACAACATCTTTCTACTCATATGCATTTTATAAAAAAACGGTTACAAACGCTTTTCAAAGACCAACTCGACCGATCCAAGGCAACGTGTTCCTTTAAAATAAATCCGTGATTCTCGATATCGAGATTTGATATTGTTTTACTGTTTTCTCAAAAAGTAAAGCATTTCATGAAATAATATTTCAAGAGAAGTCTTCACCACTATACTGCTGTAATCCCTGTATAGTTATTTGTAAATCTGTGAACTTTTTTATCCTGTACCGAAAGGGCTGGAAACTACTGGTAATAATCAAAGACTAGTCTTCCCAGTTGGTGTAGCTCAACATAATTATGCACAAAATAGCAAACCTGTCAACAATTTGAACTCAATTGGTCGTGGAAGTTGCGAGATGGAAGAAAAAACACCATGTCACACGAAGTTGTGTGCTTTCAGATGCTTGATTTCGGGACCTCAAAATCTAGTAGTTCTGAGGTCTCGAAATAACATTCGTGGAAAATTACTTCTTTCTCGAAAACTACGTTACTTCAGAGGGAGCTGTTTCTCACAATGTTGTATGCTATCAACAGCTCCCCATTGCTCGTTAAAAAGTACGGTTTTATGCTAATAAGTATTTTGAATAATACCCAATAGTGTCCACTGCCTTTAAGAACTGTTTAATTAGCATTTTAATTAAAGGAAGTGAACTGGTCAGATTCTAAATGAAAGTTCAAGCAAAAAACCACAATGGAAATTTACTGGGCAAAAAATTAATGTTTGAGTGACTAATTTTCAAGACACTTTCAACCGAAACCCCACTTTTTCAGCAGACAATGAGAACATACACAAAACAGTAAAACAATTAACAAAATGAAGGAGAACAGCTATTTTTGTGCTTAAAAAATAAATAAAAATACGACAGAGTGAGATTTGAACATGGCCCTGAAGTACACCAGTTTTTACTATTTTAACTGAAACCATCTAGTGAAAATTCTAATTTACAATTCTAGGGGTGGATTTCACAAAGGTAGTCCTAATTTAGGACTAGTCCTATAGGCAATGCTAAGAGATAGGACTGGTCCTAAGCTAGGATGAGTTACTGGTCCTAACTTAGGACTGGTCCTATCTCTTAGCATTGCCTAGGACTAGTCCTAAGTTAGGACTACCTTTGTGAAATCCACCCTAGGTCTCACAAGCAGTATTTAATTAGCTTTGCATACCTAATGCGTAATTAAGTGATTCATGGGCAGAAATTACAATGACCTAGTCGATGTGCACACACGATTGGATCAAATGATTATAGGGTGGGCCTTGTTTGGCGTTCAGTGTCTTCCTATTGGATGGTACTCGTGGTACGGTTTAATACGTACAACGAACCGTTAAAACGAAAGAACACCAGTAAGACTTGTGGACAAGTCTTTATTGTCTGTCGCGGTGATAGTGTTCCGACTCTAACTCTGCGATTCCGACTCTCTCCGCGTTTCTCGCGACACTGGCTGTATTCTCACGGGACTGATGGCCCCGCGAGATTTATACTGCTCTCACAACTACGATTATGTTTTAGGCCGTGTCCGAATTAGTGGCTATAGCTACGGCTACGGCTAGATTTCCGCGTCACCATGCGTTGAGGTATAGGACGTCCTTAGCAACACCCTAAGCAACTGCCGTAGTCGTAGCCATAGCCGCCAATTCGGATTCGGCTTAAAGTAGTCGGCAGCCAGCAGCTTCGCGCGAGAGCAGTGATCTCACGAGAGCAGTTCGGTCGCGGAAACCTGAATCACTAGCCACGACACCACCGTGACTCGATTATCTCATCAGTAGGCCATTAACGACTTGTCAACAAGTTTTAATTCGGAGTACGATGTGGTCTACAACACGCGAAGGCAAAACAGAACAACGTTATTTCAAACAATTCTATCCAAATGGCTATATATTTTGCTACGGAAGTAAGTAAGTACCATCCAAAAAGTAAGAACCCAAGTCGTTTTTTTTGGACAGTATTTCTATGTTAAAAAAAGTAAAGGCATTCTGGTTAATGTGACTGTGACGAACGGTGTGGAGAATGATTGGGTGGCGATGTCGCCGTAAAAACACAAGGGGGTCATGGAATTCATAGGAATCCTGCATTTAACAATAATAGCCATAATGCTCCCGATGGCAATACGCGGTACAGTAAAAACGTGTTAGGTTTTATTAGCGACATTATTGAGAAAGAACAACTTCGCAAGTTTTGTAGGAAAAACAAAATACTCCACTTTAATTTCAAAAGTATGTTTCCAAGCGAATTATATTATTTCAAATGAATTTGCCTCGTCATTGTACCTATAATAATGTCCAGCGCAATTGGGATTTGGTTTACAGTGGATTGAGACATGGCAGGGTACCAGTAGAAAAAAACCATGCAAAGATGCCCCTGATTGTTTAAAAACTAATACCATTATCGGTTGATGTACCTTAATACTGAAAAAGCTGTACTTGAGTGGAAATTGTTTAACGGCACTGGACACTATTGGTAATTACTCAAATAATTATTAGCATAAAAACGTACTTGGTAACGAGCAATGGAGAGCTGTTGGTAATATAACACATTGTGAGAAACGGCTCCCTCTGAAGTAACGTAGTTTTCGAGAAAGAAGTAATTTCTCACTAGAATATTTGAATTTGATTTCGAGACCTCAGAGGAATCAGATTTCGAGGTCTCGAAATCAAGCATCTGAAAGCACACAACTTCGTGTGACACGGGTGTTTTTTCTTCTATTATTATATTGCAGTTTCGACGACCAATTGAGCTCAAATTTTCACAGGTTTGTTATTCTATTTATAATGTTGAGATACACCGAGTGAGAAGACTGGTTTTTGACTATATAAAAGGTGTCCTAACCGGAATGTCATTTAAACTTGTTTGTGTTTATTTTTTTCGCTTAATTTGCTTCGCATTGTTGATCAAACTAAGGCCTTAATATAACCTTATATTTTTTGAACAATTTGTACACTATTGCCGTTGGCGTGCGTCGAACTGACTATACTTTGACGTAATTTGTCGGAGGTTGCTTTGCAAGTTGTACGTTCATGCTGCAACGAAGCGGTTTTGCAAAATGAAACCCAACAAAAAATGACCTGACAGGATTGATGACGTAACGTTTTTTTGTTGACCATTCTGTAAAGCACCGAAGGAGGGTATCCAAAGACATGTTTACTCCATGTGAACTAAATTTCCTTATCGATTTAACACATTTTAAAAATGATTTCGAACTGTTGCCAATTTTCGGTTTTTAAGATTACATCCAACCTTAAACGTCTTAGGAATGTGCAGTCAGATGGCATTTGAATGATATCAGTTACAAATGTGTACATGGCCAGTGCTGATGGGTAAAGTATTCTAGAGTCAATTCAATAGTGGTAGGAACATAACACAGAGCACCGTTAGATATTTCTTTGGAATTGTGGCAAACTCTTTGGTAGCAGGAATGCAATGTTAATGTAATGAATTTCCGTTGAGACTGTGCTATGAGGAAAAATAATGTAGAACTTAGCGAGGTTTGGTCGAGTTGGTAACGTGTCCCTAATTTTGAACTAAAAGTATTTAACATTGCCATTGCCAAGAACCAAACTCAATTGCCTCCCATAATTATATTGACATAATTGACAACTGGTTAAAGATTGTTCTTTAGGTTGTGCGTTTCAGTACAGTTGCAGCCCCATGTACAAACAGACAACAAGAAAAGTGTAACACACTCTTTGTGAAATTGCTAATTGGTATTTTCAATGTTTTTGCACACCATTGCAAGGTCAGATTTTAGGTAAATTTGACCCTCCCAATTTAGATTTCAGTTTTGATAAGCTGTCTCTATAGATTCGAGAAACTATTATAAGTTTACATTAAACTAAGGTTTAATCCGTCAATTGTAAGTGGTATCAAACTATGAATAAAGGATTGTCGAAATCCTGGCATTGTTAGACACACGTCTGTGCGGCACCTAAAGGTCCGGGCTACATTTAGGTACATGTTTGGGGCTACATTTAGGTCCGGGCTACATTTAGGTACATGTTTGGGGCTACATTTAGGTCCGGGCTACATTTAGGTACATGTTTGGGGCTACATTTAGGTCCGGGCTACATTTAGGGCTCGGGCTACATTTAGGTGCCGCACACACGTCCAACAGCCATGCACAAACACCTTTCCATGTAGCATGTATATTGTCTAACATATGCACAAGCTGTTGTATAATTTAATTTGATTAAAACACAGCGTCTGCCAAAATTCGTTCAGAGCAAACAAAATCAGCAAACATCTGCATTCGTAATAATGTATTTCGGCGACAAATTGGGCTAGCCGTTAAATGGAAAGCTAAGGCGAATTCCAAGGGTGTGATGTTTTTTTTTTGAAAGTTGCCTGTACACAAGGTTGAAGGAGATAAAAATCAATGACACTGATTAAACATTGACACAGTAAAAACTGGGGTGATTAAATTGACACCATGGCTTTTGACAGATGACATAACAGGGTGGTTACTCGTTACCAAGTAAGGTTTTTTGATAACAAATATTTTGAGTAATTACCAATAGTGTCCACTGCCTTTAAATAATAATATGTATTGTTTCAGCAAAAATAAGGTATTTTACCGCCAGATGTTTATATTTTTTAATGTGACAACACCCATGGTGTAAGTTTTAACATCCAAGCTTTTGATATGAACTGGGGATGACACCTTTCTCCCATGTAAAAGACAAGTATTTGTCTAGCCTAATAATGTTGTTACATCATGATTGACTGAGAAATGGACCGTTCTAAAACCGTTCTAAAAGACGAGAGTCAACATAATGTTGCAGCTGGTCTGGCGATGATTGACCACTACGTCTACTCTATTTGCAACGTTAAAGGAACACGTTGCCTTGGATCGGTCGAGTTGGTCTTTGAAAGGCGCCCTGTAACCGTTTGTTATAAAAATTAATATGGTTAGAAAGTTGTTGTAAAAGTAGAATACAATGATCTACACAAATATGCCTCGAAATTGCGTGGTTTTCGTTTTACCTCGTCAACAAACACGGTCGGCCATTTATGGGAGTCAAAACTTTGACTCCCATGGCCGACCGTGTTAGTTCGCGTCGTAAAATGAAAACCGTGCAATTTTGAGTGATACTTGTGTGGATCATTATATTCTACTTTTAAAACATCTTTCTAACCGTATGCATTTCATAACAAACGGTTTCAAACGCTTTTCATAGACCAACTCGTCCGATCCAAGGCAACGTGTTCCTTTAACACTATCATCTGAACGGTACCACACAGGTCTAGGTTAAAGCAACTATGATCGATTCATTCTGGTTGACTCCTACTGGAAAACCAGCCAAAATGGAAGAGGGGAAGCTTTTTTTAGAAACACACAAACATTCGATTGGACATTCTTAACGTGTTTGTTGTGACATGATTTGTTGTAATTTTACACACTGGTTCAAGGTCACGGCTTGGTTTAAACTTAGCAGGGTTTGAGAAAAGGTTGAGCTTTACAGGCAGAGTCAGAAGCACCCAAACACTGTGATGGGGCTTAGGTGGGCAACATCATTTAAATGTACCTGACAAATGCAAGGCTCCGTTCCAGATGATTAAATTGATACAATACACGTATCTGCACACTTTCGAAGGGTTAATGTATAGCCTAAATGGTTTTTAATAATAAGGGGGACCTTTTTACATAAAACATGCAGCACCTTTGCTTTGTCCGACACATCAATTAATAATACACCATAGGTTCATAGGCTAGACATGTTCGGACAGCATTCAATCTGAATCACCAATATGACGTCATTAAAGATATCCACGTTCACCGATAAACCTGTAGTTAAAAAAGTACTGCATGTTTTACTTAATTTTAAAAACAAAATGGAAAGTGTCATGATAACAAGGTTCACTCCACACTACATCAGAAATGTTATGATGTAATCTGAGTTCACATTTAAAAGATGAATCAAATGCATGGTCCCAAATAAAAGTGAGATAGAATCTTAAAATTGAACGAGTGGAAATTTGCCGCAAGAAGGAGATGTGTGTTAATGTAATAAAACGTTTTATCACAATTTCTACAGGTGCAAGTTTCTAGGGTGCGGAAGCATGTCACAGGTCCAACAGTTCATTCTCTTTTTGTTAATGCTTAATTTCAGATGGAATACTAATGGAACACAAATGTGAAGACCCATTTTTTTTTCTCAAAATGGTGTCATTAGATGTTTTGTACGTTGACGCATTTCGCACTGGGAGGGTTTAAAATGCAATGGTAATTTGCACCATTTTATCGCAAGGGTAGATACTTGAAGAAAACAAAATTCCCCAGTCACATGAGAACCCTTTCTATTGTAAAATGAGTACATCACAGTATTATTTTCACAAAAAATGAATCAGTAATTTCTCTGTCTGCAAAGCGAAGATATAAAATTCCCAAGGAAATGGCCAAGTGTCTGAAGGAAAAGGGGACCGACATTATTTTGTACAAACATTGGAAGGGTGCGTTAGCATCAAGAGTGAACCCGCAGCACTGATTAAAGTCATTGGACACTTTCGGTAAAGAAATAAAAAAACATCACAGATTTACAAATAACTTACAGGGTTTACAAAAGGTAATGGTGAAAGTCTTGTCTTAAAATAATGAACGTTAAAACAATATCAATTCTCGATATCCAGAATTACGGATTTATTTTAAACACATGTTATGACACGGCGAAACGTGCGGACACAAGGGTGGGTTTTCCCGTTATTTTCTCCCGACTCCGTTGACCGACTGAGCCTAAATTTTCACAGGTCTGTTATTTTATATATTAGTTGTGATACACGAGGTTTGGGCCTAGGATAATACTGTTTACCGAAAGTGTCCAATGGCCTTAAGTAATACACATTATATATGATCACGTTTTGGGTATAATGTCCCAGAAGCCTTGATATAGTCGACAGTAGCTGATAGTGACAGTAATGGTGATTGGTGAATGTGGTTAAATTGGGATATTGCTAAGACTCGAGTCTCTATGGTTGCTTTTATGCATAGAAAGCCATGTGAAATAATTGTGTAATGTAATTTTTTATTTGATTGGATTTGACTCGTTAAATGAACGTTACAGAATTGGTGAGAACAAAAATCGTGAAGATCACAGATTTACATCAAACTTACACGCCGGTCAAAATGATGATGATAATAGAAAACATCCCTTGAATTATTTTTGTCTGAAATGCCATAAATTGATAATAAATAAATAAAACTTTAAAACTGAAACTTCTACAAGTACATTCACAGTGAAAATAGATTCATGTCTTGGCCAAAAACTGATATTACAAACGGTATCAAAACCCTTCAATTCAGTTTCGGTCGCAACACACACAATGGCAGTGTTGACCTGGGTCCTGACAAACTTAATAGGCGTAGTTTGATTGAGATTTTACCGATCCATATGACGAATCTAGACTATGCGCCCTCCCGTTCTTATTCAAGTACTATATAGTAGGGACCTCCCATTTCAACACGAACGAAGTGTTTGACTTCATTTAAGATTGATCGTTGGCTGGCTGGCAGGTGGGCGCCATCTTTCGTCATCCCATTACACTTGATATTGAAGCGGTACAATTACAACCAATATTCGCTCACCCATGTAGACTCGTTTTTCTTTTTTGTTTTAACGCAGTAATATCATCAAACACAAATCAAAGTAGAACTTGCATCGAATAGAATGTACGCTTTTTAAAAATGAAACAAAAACAATCTTTTTTTGCACTCAAAATTATTACTTTTCAGTGGTTACGTTTTGAAAGTTGAAATAGGAATTGTGTATTTATATGCATAGAGGTTGTCCACCAATCCGCTGGATATGGATCCAAATAGACCATACAGTGTTATACGGTAACCGATTTAGACTTGTGGACAAGTCGTTAAATGTCTGTCGCGATAGCGTTCCGACTCTATTCCGAATCTCCCCGCGATTCTCGCGGTATTCTCGCGAGACTGCTGGCCCGCGAGACTACTGCTCTCACGACTACGGGTCCCAATTAATGTGGAGCAGAAGTCGCCAAACAGCAGTTCGCGCGAGAGCAGTGATCTCGCGAGAGCACCGCCACAACTCGACTATCTCACCGCGGCAGAATATTAACGACTTGTCCACAAGTCTATATTTGATTCGGCAGCAGGCTTTTTGACTGGAGAGTTCAGCGGTATCTTTGTTATCTTGAGACATCGGGATACTCTGACTGAGAAGGGATTTACACCAAATGAATAACAAACTATCTGCAATTAATCAATTATACTCATGGCTTCAGAACTAATTAAAAAATTTACTCTGAATAGGTATTGGATTAGGCTTAAAAAGTAACTAAGGTGCTTTTTTCTGTCCAAACATGTACCATTTATATTGTCTGTGCTTCTACGTTAAAGGAACGTTACAGAAAACAAAATCACGAAGATCACGATTTACATCAAATTTACACGGTCTTATGATGATGATGATGATGATAGTTGAAAACATCTAAAATATTTCTGCCTGACATGTCATATTTGACGAGAAATAAATAATTTAAGTTTGCGTTTGGAGTTTAAATGTAAATATATAATCGGTTGTCACTATTTTTTCGTGACCCAGATGGCCGATCGATCTCAAACTTTTGCAGGTTTGTCAGTTTATGTATATGGCGGATTACATAAAGTGCCTACACTGCCAGTTACTGTATTGTTAGCAAAACCAATGCTGTATGTTCCTTTAAAGGCAGTGGACACTATTGGTAATTGTCAAAGACTAGCCTTCTGGTGTATCTCAACATATACATAAAATTAACAAACCTGTGAAAGTTTGAGCTCAATCGGTCATCGAACTTGCGAGATATGGATGAAAGAAAAAACACCCTTGTCACACGAAGGTGTGTGCGTTTAGATGGTTGATTTCGAGACCTCAAGTTCTAAATCTGAGGTCTCGAAATCAAATTCTTGGAAAATTACTTCTTACCCGGAAACTATGGCACTTCAGAGGGAGCCGTTTCTCACAATGTTTTATACTATCAACCTCTCCCTATTACTTGTCACCAAGAAAGGTTTTATGCTAACAATTATTTTGAGTAATTACCAATAGTGTCCACTGCCTTTAAATAAGTGTAAACATTTGCATTATTTATGTTTTTTGAGAGAAAATTTTCAAACATGACGTCAATGGATGTCACCAATAAATCAAACTGTACAACCCATTAGACATTTCTCGTTGGTGAAAAGGTCATGAACGTCGCTTTGATTTAATATTTATTGACATTTAGGATTGACTAAATCCGTATGATTGAAATGTGACGCAATCAAATGGATTTTTTTGGAATGGAGCCTTAGCTTTATTTCATTTAGCAACAATTTCAAAAATACCTACCTGTGGAATACTGAAGAGAAAGGCAACCATGTACGAGGTTATAATCATCATCTTAATATGGAACGGTCGCTGACGGTGCCCCAACGGGCGAAGTACTGCCAGGCACCGGTCCAACCCAACATCCACAGTGATGAAAGATGAAGCGAATAAGCCAAAGTTAGAGAAGAACTTAGCGATTTTACACAGAGCTTCCCCACCTAGCCATGCTTCGGTGGAGTACCATATCATATGGACCAACATGTGGCAATACGTCACGATGAGGTCACTGACTGCCAGGTTTAGGATCAGCGTAGTCACTGTGGATTTCCGGCGACCACGGATCTTGCAGGTGACGGCAATGGCAATGCAGTTTCCAACGGTGGAAAATACTATCATGAGAGCCAAGACGCCCACCTTGAACGCCGTGAATGGCGTGAATTCGGGCAGGGCGATAGTAGTGTTCTCATCGCATTCGGTAGCTGAAGATAGTAAGTCACACAGCGAGAATTCACTCTCATCTGATGTGTATTGAACACTCATCTTGGATTTCGTCCAAAAAGCTTTGACCACTTTTTAAAAGCTCAAACAAGTTTTAGATTTGTCAGCAAGAATGTCAAAAACCTTTGCTCAGAATCCCGTTAATCGGATCCCAACTAATCTGATGTCATGGTTTGAGACGTATTACCTTGAAGCTGGCGCCGTGACGCACATTGACAGCATCTGTGGAAATATAACGGTATTGACAATGTTGATAAAACACACTAGAAGAAAACTCATTATAGGAATACATAGAACTTAAAGATGAAACCCCCAAAGTGGTTAACAAGGACGGGAATACCAATCATGGAATACCTACTGTCATCTTCAGTTAACATGGTATACTTGAATGCTTTGTATTTATCGTCAGCATCTTAAAAACTCATTGTACGTTTTGTCTGTCTTGTCCTTGTTTCGTGGCTCGCTGTTTGTTTTCTTTGTCTGTATGAAGACTGTTTTCTACAAGCCTCGGCTTATCTAAAGACATTGGGCACTGTTGGTAATTGTCAAAGACTATTCTTCTCAATTGGTGTATCTCAACATATGCATAAAATAACAAACCTTTGAACCTTTGAGCCCATCAATTGGTCGTCGAACTTGCAAGCTAATAATGAAAGAACAAACACCCTTCCCAATCGGAGTTTTTGGCTTTCCGATGCTTCGTATTTCGAAACCTCAAAATCTAAATATGAGGTCTCGAAATCAAACTCGTGGAAATTTACTTATTTCTCGAAAGCTACGTTTCTTCAGAGGGAGCCGTTTTTCACAACGTTTAACATTATTAACAGCTCCCCAATACTCGTTACCAAGGAAGGTTTTATGCTAATAATTATTTTGAGTGTTTACCTACAGGCATACTTAGTGTCCACTGCCTTTCAGCCTCTAACGTCCGGAAAATATTTGAGAAATTTATTTTCATGAGAGTTTTATTTATGGAAAAGCAGTACTATCTAGCCGCTCTTGACTGCATGGTAATGACGGGTCACACAGTACAGTCAAGACCGGTTCAACACACTGTTATTTATATTAATAAATACCATTTTTTTAACGAGAGAACCCGTTAAATTGCTGTGAATTTGCGACTTTTTCTTCTGTCGTATTTTCCGGAATTTCGCATTTATGTTGGTACCCTGTCTCTTCAATAAGTGATATTATAACCCTCAAACAGCCAATAACGGATGTTCTCAAATATATAGATACTACAGTTTTCTAATAGCTGGAGTCCCTAGGAAACATTAAAAAAATAAAACGAGTCTCTTACCTCACGTTAAAACATGGTAAAAATGTTTTTTTTTTCTACAGAACACTTCTCGCAAAATATCTGAAAAACGCGGGGTCAAACAAACCTGCGCGACAAAGGAATTGTGACGTCAGTGGCGGCTATTTGGTGTGGAAAATAGCGCCCTCAGTTTACCAAAGCTGGAGAACTGTGTTCACACCCAATTAGGGGAATATCTTCACTGGCGTCAAGAGGTCATTATAATAGATAAGCCGTTTTTGACTCTCGGTTGAAAAAGCCGCGCGGGCGGGTGCATTTTTGACTCGAGTTATTCGTTACTAAATGCAAAGTTTTAGAGTAAAATGGTTATTAACCGGTATCTACTATGTCTATTTGGCCATAAAAAGGTAATAGTTGAAATATTGAGATCATCCTTCATTGGCTCTTTAAGATATTTTGAAACCGCACATTAAGATGATCCAACTTTTACGTGATTATAAGAGTGTATGGAGAGTGAACGAGAAAGGACCGTCTCCAGTCGTATAGTATTTGACTTCGGAAAACCCAGGGTAGTTCTGCATGATAAACACAATATTATAGGTAGAATGGTGGGTATGGAGTAACTCAGTGAAGTTCGGAAGTATTGCAAAGCTTCCTATTTAAGATTGTAAAGCCTCCTATTAGGATTATGAACTGTATCTTTTGAAGGATTCTGAGCCAGGTAATGTCAGCAATAAGGGGAGAAGTTGGTGTGTGCTTAGGTGCCAGTCTAACAGCCTTCTAATTGAAGAAATTGTAAGCGACCAAACTTCTTCTTTTGGTTGCTATTGAATAAAAAATTGCAGTAGTCTAATCGAGATGTTATCAAGGCCCTTATAAACTGCTGCATGACACTTAGGCCTATCTTTGCCATATAGCGTTTAATTCTGCTTAATTTCAAGACGTGCTAATTCACAGGCTTATACACATGACATGCATCCATTCATATGATAAAACATCACACCAATATTTCTTACAAATGATGTTCGGCGTGTTGTCATCAGTGACAAGTATCTTTGTCAATGATGACCTGCATATAAATATCAGTTTTATTTTTGAAGTGATGGAATTTTTCGTAATTTCACGTAAAAACCCTTTCTGCCTAATCTGTAAAGGCGCAACTCAATGAAGAATCAGAACAGATGCTGTCAGCTTGATGGATTTTTGTTGGAGAGAGTTTACATCTTCGGAAATGTCACCATCCTTTATGGAGTGTTAGCGGCAGCTGCTGTACTCTTTCAAACACTTTTTATGACAGCTAGGAAGACATTGTTAGCAGGATGAATTGCTCTATCCATAACGATGTCTCTAAAAATCACAGGTTAATACACCCCAGGTGACCAATCGTCGACCAATCAGAGTGCATGAACTCTCCGAGGTATTTATTAAGGTGTAAATTGAATGAAATTGCACTCTTTCAACTTTCCCATGATGTTCTACTAGAAGCGAGATTTGCGCAGTCCAGTCCGCTAATGGGCTTTCTTCGTTGTATCGGGAATTCTTTGTCCATAATTACTCAAAAATAATTGCTAGCATAAAAACTTACTTGGTAACGAGCAATAGACAGGTGTTGATAGTATTAATAATGGTGAGTAACGGTTCCCTCTGAAGTAATGAAATATTAAAAGACTTCAGGCCTGAAAGCACACACATTGTGTGCAACAAGGTTTTTTTTTTTTTTTTTTTTTTTTTTTAAACCTTTATCCTCTTGCAACTTCGATGAGTCAAAATGTCCACAGATTTGCTAATTGTAGGCCTATGCATAAGATGGCCAGACGCGCGTATGCTTTGAAAGGCTAACTTGATGAATAGTATTTTTAAAGGGAAGGTACACGTTTGGTAATTACTCAAATTAAATATTAACTTAAAAACTGACTTGGTAACGAACATTTTGAGAGCTGTAGATAGTATAAAACTTTGTGAGAAACTGCTCCCTCTGAAGCAAGAATGTGGTAGTTTCTTACTAAAATAATAAAAGACTTCGAGCCATAAGTCTTTTATTCCTACCTAAAAGCACACAAATTCGTCTATAACAAGGGTGTTTTTTTCTTTCATCATTTTCTCGCAACTTCGATGACCAATTGAGCTCAAACTTTCACAAGCTTGTTATTTTATGCTTATGTTGGGATACACCAAGCGAGAAGACTGACCTTAGACAATTACCAAACGTGTTCAGTGCATTTCCCATAGCCTCTTACTTTTTTTTATTTAATAGAATTCTGTCACTGCTGTTTGAAGTATGGATTAAAGACACTTGACACTATTGGTAATATTGTCAAAGACCAGTCTTCTCACCTGGTGTATCTCAACATAATGCATAAAATAACAAACCTGTGAAAATTTGAGCTCAATTGGTCGTCGAAAAAACACCCTTGTCACACGAAGTTGTGTGCTTTCAGATGCTTGATTGCGAGACCTCAAAATCTAATTCTGAGGTTTCGAAATCAATTCGTTGAAAATAACGTCTGTCTCAAAAACTACCTTACTTCAGAGGGAGCAGTATCTCACAATGTTTTATACTATCAACCTCTCCCAATTACTCGTTATCCCATGTAAGGTTTTATGATAATAACTGCTTTGAGTAATTACCAATAGTGTCCACTGCCTTTAAGATATATCTCTTCAATAAATAATCATTTCTTACAACTGTCGCCATTTGACTGCCGAATTATATATAATTTATAACGATTATACACTGGTATAATGATAAGAGTGATCAATCAGCCCGAGTAGTCACAATTAACTGAAATCGTTACGTTGCGCCTCGTTCAGATTTGAATTAAGGCCTAGTTCATTGACAGGCACTGGACAGTATTGAACGTAACTCAACAATATTTGCTAGCATAGAAACTTACTTGGTAACAAGCAATGGAGAGATGTTGATAGTAAAACATTGTGAGAAACAGCTCACTCAGAAAGAAGTAATTTTTCACTAAAATAATATTTGAAAAAGATGATGAGATCTCAGAATTTGACTTTGAGGTCTCGAAACCTAGCATCTGAAGCATAGAACTTCGTGTGACAAGGTTTTTTTTTCCCGTCCACTATTGTCTCGCAACTTCGACGACCAAATTGAGTTCAAGTTTTCACAGATTTGTTCACAGGTTTTGTGCATTGAGGTACATCAAGTGAGAAGACTGATCTTTGTCAACTACCAAAAGTGTCCAGTACCTTTAAATGGGGCCGGCAGAAATGTTGTTGAATGACCCATATTAAAGCTCAAAATCTTGAGAGAGAACAAATTGAAATACAAACATACTGTACTCTTTTTGTGGTCAACCTGACTCCAAACGGTTCATATCGCCCAAGACACTCTGCCTTAGACGACGTCATTTCTAATTCAGAACTTTTTGTAAATGGTTCATCATTGTGGGCCTCATAACAATTTGGGTAAAGTGCAACGTGTTACAGCTCAGTTGTGGGAAACTTCGGAATGATTGTTATTTCATCGGTTCCATATTACAGCGATACATAAAAAAAGACTGGTCCCTTACTTAACTCTAACCATAGGAAGGTACATTTCATATGCAGGTTTGATTAAAGACAATGGACACTATTGGTAATTGTCAAGGACTAGTCTTAACAGTTGGTGTATCTCAACATATGCATAAAATAACAAACCTGTGAAAATTTGAGCTCAATCGGTCGTCGAAGTTGCGAGATAATAATGAAAGAAAAAACACCCTTGTCACACGAAGTTGTGTGCTTTCTGATGCTTGATTTCGAGATCTCAAATTCTAAACCCGAGGTTTCGAAATCAAATTCGTGGAAAATTACTTCTTTCTCGAGAACTACGACACTTCAGAGGGAGCTGTTTCTCACAATGTTTTAAACTAACAACCTCTCCCCATTACTCGTAATCAAGAAAGGTTTTATGATAATAATTATTTTGAGTAATTACCAATAGACGAATGTTTTATATATTTTTTATTATTAAGGTTGAGGGGGGGGGGGGCATTAATACAATCTAAATATTAATAACATATATATTTTGCCCTTCGACTGGCATATAAGTAGAATGATCTATTGGTGATTATTATGTGTTGGTGAGGTGTGTTATTGACCTCCAAACCATGCGGAACTCGCTGCTGAAGACTAGAACGTCATTATTGGTCAGTGATATTCCAGAATAATGATTTATTTGGAGGGGAAAAATCGGAATTGACAAAAGCAAAACAAGATCCATGTTGTTCTCTTCTGAACAATTCAAAGTCAATCAAACAAGGGGGGGGGGGGCACAATGGGCACGTACCCATATCATATTGCTTTCCCCATTTGAATTATGGATTTCGTGGATTGGAGTTCCTGAGTGTTAATGTGATTATTTGTTTCAAATTGTTATGTATACCAGATTATCTTAGCAACAAAAAAGGCGTTGAATCGGGGCTTTAAAAAAAGGCAAAGTAAAGATGACCAGAAGTGCCCCTATAGAACAAGAGTAATGATAACCCCTATAGCGACCCCTTTACCCTGCCTCCGGCGCTGTCTGAGAAGAATGTAAGAACAAGTGTCTTTTCTTCAGTTGAGCGGCTTAGAGAAAGACAACTTTGGATTCATAGAAGCACATGATTCATACAAATACGCGGCCAATAACACGGGGCAAACATCTACGTCAACAATACCCAAGGACTTGATTTAATCAAGACAGATTCCTGCCTTCAAAATGAGCAACATATTCCTGTAAGACGACTCTGAAAGTGGGTGCATTACGATAGATTAAAGGGTATTATTCGTAAGGGTTTTCTAATCCCTGCCGGAGTTCTTTTAAGTGGCCCACTTTTACTTTCATTAGGTTTGTGCCCTCGTTTGAAGTACATTCACCACGCTGGATGAGATCCCTTGCGAGTGGTGGCTTTAGCCCCCGCCAGTAACACGGCAAAGGAGACGGCGGCACATTAGCTTCATTTTTTGGCTCGGTATTGACACCTCTCCCGAGCGATTTAAAGTCGACAAACATCACTCGGAAGTCAGCAAATTTGTCGAGATGAACGGGTGCATCGTTGGCTTCATTGATGGATATTACTATGTTATGCACAAGCACAACATGAAAGGTGTCACTAAGCATTAACAGAGACTCGAGATGACGATTTCCTCGAAAGAAAATAAAATAATTTGGAAGCACATATTAAACTTATAATACACTTCACAAATGATCTGTTATTTTACAGAGATTTATTTGGGCATTAAGTCTATCTTTAAGTGCTATTATTATTTCGTTGATGGGTGTATAGAATGGCAGAGGAGAGCAAAACGATGAGTCAAAACTCATCGTGTACGCACACGAACTAATGTATTGTATGTGGGGGCGTTTATAGGTACTCGTCATTTTTTTTGCATAAAACATTAAAGTCACCTGGAATGTTTCTTTGAACATTATAGTATATGCAGCAAACACTTTGAGCCGTCGTGCTTCGAGAATCCGAAATACACCACAAATTTTGACATGAAGAGAAAAGTTCCTTTTCTAAAACATGACGCCATCCCAGCTATTTGTCCAGCTAGTGGGGAAGTCAAAGGGTACCTGAAAGACGTGACGAACCTAAAAGAGTATTTGCCTTACGTGAACAAAATTGGGTATTGTTTCAACCTTTAGCGCATGTTTTTAGCTTGCGCCAAGCGTCACTATCTTGTGTTGGCACTGCATGCGATTCACCGTGCTGGGTTATCCGAGTGGACCGTCCGCACAGCAGCCATACAGTGCGTGCTGTCTGCTCCGTGACCGGGGTCGGGCCTATATTTAAATTTGTAAATAAAATGCAAACACATGTTTTAGAGCCTTAGTTCATTGTTTATTTATATTCCACTCATCACAACACATATTTAAGTGACAAAAGCTTTATTTTGACAAAATACCACTTCCAGGTGACTTTAAAAACTCGGAGCCGATCATACCGTAGTAAGTGTTGTGACTGTCGCTGCATATCCTAGGGTCAGAACCATGGTTCTACTGATGTCATGGCCACCTTGTGTTTTTACTTTGACTCACATGATTTTACATCGTAGTGAACTGTACGCCTACATGTATGTTTAAAATGATGTTATATAAATGACCTTTTTATTTATTATAGTAAGAAGTCTGAAGTGTCCTGTAATACTTGAAACTGCATTATGGTTATTCAAAATGGCCGCCAAGAGACACTGCTAGTGGAATACGTCAAGAAAATCAATTTTAAACATTTGTTCTTCACAGAGCTATGGAAAACATGTTAAGAACTATCTTTAAGTGATATATGTTAAATTGCATCGGGGATAAATAATTCTTATTTTGGTTTTACACATGTACACCGATGTGTTTCAGCTCTGTGCCATGCCAACTTGACATGACACTGCTCTGGAATTGCAAAGGTCGTGTGTTCGAATCCCACCTGAGCAATAAGCCTGTGATTGTTTTTTTCACAGAGCTCTGGACAGTACTGTGTATACAGTGCTAATACGGACATCGCTGGAGGGGTAAAAAAACAAATTAAAGATGTTTTCAGTAGAACTAAAGAATTTCCAAACACTGAATTGACTGATAAGCTTGTCTAGTCCATTCAATAGGGAACCGGGTGTTTTGACAGAGTGAGTACGTTCTCGCTTCGCTTTCGAGTATGTGTACAAAACTAATGGGGACTCTTTTACTAGTCAAACAATTGGAGAACAAAGAGAGGTGCTTGATTTACATAGTCGACAATGTAGCAGTGACATGTTTAATTTAGTACTCAATATATACACAATCAAACCGGGGACCAGCGGGCAATATTCCAGTCTAACAAATTCAGTTTGATGCCCCGCCCCTTTCAGATTCACACGAATGCCAGGGGAGGGTACTGCAGGGGCTGCCAGTAGATCGACTGGATATATCGAGATTCACGGATTTATTTTAAACACATGTCATGACACGGCGAAACGTGCGGAAACAAGGGTGGGTTTTCCCGTTATTTTCTCCCATTTCCGATGACCGATTGAGCCTCAATTTTCACATGTTTGTTATTTTGTATACACGAAGTGTGGGGCTTTGGACAATACTGTTTATATTACCGAAAGTGTCCAATGGCTGTAATACAAAGTACAATGCCTCCTCATTTTCTCCCCATGACCAGCAAATAATAGACAATTAAACTTGTTAATATTCATCAAGGTTATTATAAAGGTATGATAATGATCGTAAAAAATCACTTCATATAACAAATTGAGATTAATTTAGCTTTGGTATGTTAAGTTATTTCAGTATTTAGTGAAATTCAATTTAAGCTGAAATTAAGTCATGCTCTAACCCACAAAGTAAGTGGCAATTAAACAAACTATTCCTCAATTGTAAAAGGTACTATGATCGTACAAAAACACCACTTCAGTAAAATTGAGAACTTTTAGGGCGTTAGGTGAGTCCAATGTAGAGTTAAATTTACGCTTATAAGTTACACACTGAGATAATTAAACACATAAGTATTTATGAATATGGTAACAGGTATTATGATCGTAAAATAAAAATACTGCGGAAAAAAGAACTGTATGGGATGTTGGTTCATATATAATTCAAGTGTTCACAGCAGTTCAATTAGTAACTAAAAATTTACAAAATGCATTGATATTAATTGATATTTGTAACTTGAGGGGTTTTGTTCTATGCTATGTTTTGAAGTAATGTTTAGAAAAAAAATACAACCACAGTGTGGTGTTAGTTTTCACGAGTGCATTAAGATAAAAACACGCAACCTGATAGAGAAATTACACTGATATAGACTCCATTGGATCAGTTTCACTGTTTAATCAGACCAATTAGTTGAACGAGAGATTATCTTCAGCCGACGCCTTCTCGGGAACCTCTGATGGTCGTCTTCTTGTTGTGTTGCATCCTTCTTCAGCTGATCTACGAATGTTAGTCTCCTCCTGCTTGGCTCCTGTTTCCATCAATGGGTTCCAAAAGCACTAAGGGCTCACAGCTAGCTCTGGATGGCGGATACAGTGGCAAGCAAGTCTCATCCTTCGTTCCTTGATCTTGACACATACTCTTGGTAGGGCGCGTAGAGCTGGGAGTTGGGCATATGGTCTTCCCAGTGCACATCAAGGGCCACCCGTAGCATTCTTATATAGACGCCGTCTACAGCTGTTTCTTGAAACCGACGCCTTCTCGTGATACTCTGATGGTTGTCTTCCACGCATCCCGGTCCAGCATTAATGTTTCTTGTTGTGTTGCATCCTTCTTCAGCTGATTTACGAATGTTAGTCTCCTCCTGCTTGGCTCCTGTTTCCATCAATGGGTTCCAAAAGCACTAAGGGCTCACAGCTAGCTCTGGATGGCGGACACAGTTGCCCACCAGCCACATCTTCCGTTCCCTCATCTTCGTTGACAGATACTCTTGGTAGGGCATCGTCGAGCTGGAAGTTGGGCATATTATGATCTTCCCAGAATCACAGTGCCATCCGTATAGCTTACTTGTATAAGACGCTGTCCAGTGCTCTTTCTTAATCGGCTGTCAGAGTCCAATTCTGGGCTCCGTACACAGTACTCATTCAAACTGATATTTATTTCCATACTTCATGAAAACAGAGTACAAACAATGTTTTTAAGGAATAACCAATAAACAAAGCTATTTAATGAGGGTGAGAAAAATAAATACATAGAGTATGAAGGCATCATCTGGAAGCAGAGGCTTATGTAGGGATGCCTGGGGACAGACAATAAACGGAGACAAGAACGAACGGACTGACAACAAGAACAAAGACAGACATGATGAAGACTACAATGATGAGAACACTAATTGCACAATAATAATAACAATAATAATAATAATAATAATAATAATAATACCAATAATAACAATAAGATTAAGAAATCGAGAAATAATAAAAAAGCGTTTGCTGACGACTTAAGCAACAGTAAAATGAGAGTGAGAAGGCAAACTATGTCAAATAGTGGGAGAGGAGAGCTCTTTTATAGGCGCGTTTAAATCGACCCACAGATGATTGTGATCTAATCGACTGGCTTAAACCATTCCAAAGACGCGGCCCAAAGAAACGAAGTGTTTTTAAGTGGAATGATGAGCGGGTGAATGGCACATAAAGGTCTGATTTGTTATGTGATCTGGTAGAATACCCATGAGTGTCACGGACAGAGGTAAAGAATGAACGAAAGGAGGTGGGTAAAAGGTTGTGGGTGAATTTGTACATGAAGATACCCGTATGAAGTTTATTAATGTCTGCAAGTGCTAGTGAGTGTAACTGTGCGAAAAGAGGTGCGGTGTGCTCTCGGGGATGCGATAAGGTGCATATCCTGATGACCCTTTTTTGAGTGGTTATTAGTGAATGGAGTTTGTTTTTAGAAACTTGTGCCCAGATGATATTACAATAGTTAAGATATGGCAGAATTAGGGTATTATAAAGTAATGCCAAAGATTTGGGAGGAAGAAAAGCACGAAGTCTAGACATAACACCAGTGTTACGGGAAAAGGTTTTAGTAATGGAAGAGATGTATTCAGACCAGGAGAGTTGATCATCAATAATGACACCTAGAAAATTGGTGGAGTGAACTTGAAGCATAGGATTATTGTCGATACGAAGAATAGGAATATCTTCTGAGAGATGAGAGGATTTACTGAAGAGCATGAACTTAGTTTTGTGTTCATTGAGGGAAAGTTGGTTGGCTTTTAGCCAGGAAGAGACTTTAAGAAGTTCGATTTAGCCGGACTGGAGTCAGAGAAAGCAACAGTTGTGTCATCTGCAAAGAGCGTAAAAGAGCAGAAAGAGTAGTGGGCCAGGAATAGAACCCTGTGGAACGCCATGATGAATTTCTTGCCAAGGAGAGTTGTGATTTTTAAAAGAAGTGAACTGTTGTCTATTGTCAAGATACGAAGAAAGCCATTTGAGAGCAACACCTCTTATGCCGTAGAAATTTAGTTTGTCAAGGAGAATGGAGTGATCAATGGTGTCAAATGCTTTTGAAAGATCAACAAAGACACCGACAGTGCTCAATTTATTATTTAGAGCAGTGGACACTTTATCAACAAATTGAATAAGCGCCATGTCTGTAGAGTGTTTAGCTCGAAACCCGTACTGAGAGTCAGAAAGAAGATTGAAGCGAGAAATAAAAGTATTGAGTCTGTTGTAGAAAAGTCTCTCAAGAATTTTAGAAAAGCAAGGAAGAATGGAGATAGGTCTGTAATTGCTGATGTTATGTTTATCACCATTCTTGAAGACGGGAATGACTTTAGCAACCTTTAGATTAGAAGGAAAGGAACCAGTAGTAAAAGTAAGGTTGAATATGTAAGCAAGAGGGCGAGATATAAAAGAAATGACAGATTTAATCACAGAAGAATTTATGCCATCGAATCCGCAGCTGGAGCTGCTTTTTAAATCATTGCTGATTTTAATGACTTCAAGAAAGTTAGTAGGAGTCAGAAAAAAAGAAAAGCTATTCGGGTTATGAAGAAAATCTGTATAGTGTGAATTAGTACTAGGGATGTTATTAGCCAATGAAGCACCAATGTTAGAGAAATGTGTGTTAAACGAGTTAGCGATTTCAGGAGGGTCTCGAAGAGTTTCTTCGCCGTTGGTGAATTCACAAGGGAAAAGCAAAAGCAAAGTACTACAGACTCAGCTGTATAGTAACGAACAGATGTCATCGTTGAGACTAGCTCTCCACACTCGCCTCATACCATGGAGGGCCTTCCATGTCAAGGCTCTCCTCACTCTTATCTCACTCTCATTTGATCATATGATGACGCAAATGTCTCTCTCATATTGTGTGTTGTTATCGATTATTTTCCTGCTTGGATATATATTTACTCGGATTTTCGGCGATTTTTCAAAAACGCACCCATGAATTTTTCATTGGTTAGTTTTATTGTACATATTATTTTTGTTAAGAATTCAAACAAACGATAGGTTAAAAAAAAACGAGTATTTTTGTATATCGTGTAATACAAAAACCCAGTATTGCAAAAGCAAAGGCAAAGTATATTCACTCTTAGTTTTGTAGTCCTTCGGTTGTTCTTGGTTACCTTTTCATGTTTGTTGTGTTCTCATTTAGCCTTCGAGAAAGACTCTGCTAGGGTCGAAACGTCAGGTCATTTACTGTTTTGCATGTGCATACCATTGTGACCCTCTCACAATCTCGGAGTCTAGGATAGCGGCCACGGCAGTTTTTTCTCTTTTAGTAACCTTTCATTTTTGTGAGAGACGAAGGCATATGTGCGGTGAGGTCTATCAAGCGGTGTAAAGGAAATCGTTAGCTTTAAATACAGGTTGGTTTCAATTCAAGATCGTGACATGCGATATTCACACAGTATTCGCGCTCTCAGATTATCTTTGGACTTTTCAGGAATAAAATACAAATAAAACTTAACCGATGCTTCTAATCGGAAATGTTAAAACTAAAAAGTGCTTATAAATAGCTACTTCTCCAATAAATCTAAAGAAGGGCAATTCAAAATAAAAAATAATGAACTTGTCTATAGAAAACTAAATCGGGATTTTAATCTCAAAAAGAATAAATATAGCGCCGATTGTGATTGAAGATAAAGCATCAGCTTACGATACTGCACTTTAAATGATGATCTTTGAGGAGTAACAGGTGAAAATGAAGATAAGACTATTTTCGTGAAAGAGACGAAGACGAGGGGTCTTCGTTGAAACTTATTATATGAGGCTGACGGAAGCGCGCTTCTCTTGAATAATTGAAAAATGTATACAGGTTAGTTATAGAAGTTACATAAATGTTTTTATAGTTGGTAGCTCGAATGAGATACCGGCGAAAATCTTGAGCGGTTTACGTCCAAACAGAACGGATAAACCGGCATACACAGTCTGAGTCAGACAAGCTTTTCATGCAGAAAGCTTTCTCAATTATTTTTTAAATCCCGCTCTCTAAAACCAATGGGAGTGCTTCTTTAATTAACCATTATCAACAACTGCAACGCTTCTTGCCCCGCAAGTAAGTTTGTATGGTCATTCATCTCTGGAGTGATACCTAATGTATACCCTCCCTTTAAACAACTCTTTTATAACTGAACTTGTTTAGGCACCGCAATATGATGAGGTTTTTTGTGGAAACTTAATTCAGCCGTCCAACTAACAATGCCGTTCCTTTTTAGGCACCACTGCACTAAACATTTGATATAGGCATGAGTAGAGTTTGTATTGTATTGATCAAACCATAGACACATTTTTGTTTAGTCACAACTCATTGCAAGCAAACATAAATTGTGACTTTGGTTAATTCATTTGAGCTCAAACATCCAACCATTATATTGAATTTTGAAACGTGCAAGATTCTTCAAAAACCTCACCCTAACGAGATTGGGACTTATTACGCGGCAGTCCAATGGCACTGGAAACGTGTGTGATTTCTCAGGGGAATAAAGCACGCCAATTAAGGGATTGAAACATACATTAAACCGTGTTCTTTATTTATTTGCCAACTAGCACCCTGGTCCTTGAGGCGCAGTGTTCAACTGTGGCAAGATGGGAAACGCACAGACTTAGTGAGACCTACGTAGTGTTTCAATCTGGAGCATCGAAACATTAACCTCGTTTGTATATGTGGTGGATATAACGCAACGATGCTTTCATGTTTGAGTCAAGTACTTTGCGGATTTTTGTTAAAGGGAAAAGCAAATTAAGTTCAACCATATACATTCCTCAAAATATATCATTGTAGAGGTTTCTTTTGTTCTTACTTCGTCCCTGAAAGACTCACAGATGTCTTTGTGGAGCACCACAGTCTTTCGAGTTTACCATATCTTTTGATTCTTTTTCTGTCGTCCTTGGTCTCCGTAATAAAGGCACAGGAAATGAGGGCAATTTGTTCAGTTCAGTTCATATCAGCATTTACATTAGACGCCTCTTTCTTAAGGTTACGACCACAAGGGAACAACAATGATTGATGTATACAATCATATACCTTCCTGTGTTTCTTACGTGTAATTATACTACAGTTTTATATAAAGATTTAAGTGATGACGTCAGAACATAGTCTGGTTACAGCAAGAAGTCACACTAATGGTACGGCCAGACTATAAACGCCCGAGGTATGGAAGAGGATTCTGAACCATTTGTAGTCTACTGGGGATTCCCTCTGAGAATTTGTCTCTATTATTTTGTGGGATTTTGACATAATATTACGGCGCTGGTACCGAAAACACACAAACGTAATAGTATTTATAGCCTATATACGCATTGGTGTAATCCATTCTAATTTATTAGACGGATGTTTTTAGGATCAGGATAGTAGACAGGGGGGCTGATGGTGGGTGGGTGGGTGTCGGGGCGTTAACTCCAGCACGGCTAAGCAAAGGCTTTGAATTACAAAACGTCGATGATTTATTGTTTGCTACTATATGAAACAAAATGAATATAAAAACGTCAATGGATCATACAGCTGCGAAGCGTTTAACAAGATCCGATATTGACAGAAGACCGATGTGTCCATAAAAAGAGGTGATTGCTCCGGAGAATGCCAGCCGGGTTGTTTTTTAAGGTTAGCTTCAGAAGAAGAAAACAAGTTGTGAAACAAATATTAGCCACCCACTAGCATTATTTTGAGGGGAAAACCCAAAAAGAAAAACGAACAGAAATTGTTCAATCTATACCGAAAAAAAAAAAAATCATCTGCACGACTTCCATGTATAAACAGTTTCAGCCAAAGGCTATCAACGAATATTGAGTACGTTTTGGAACATATAAGAGGTGTAAAATAAAATGTAATGAAACATCAATAATGCTGCAAGCTAGAGTATTGATGGGGTTAAATCAGTGGAAGATCAGACGCTTCCGACAATGGTAATACATTGCTGTGATTGTACCAACACGCCTGATTAGAATCGCACAGTGAAACATAACTTTCTGCTTCTGTAGACAAATCTTATTGAGTTGTACTGACTGAAGATGAGCTTCTTATACCCATTTTATCTAAATATTTAAGACATCTTAATGGGGAAGATTAATGTGTTTGCCTCACTTGTTTTTGTTTTCTCCTGTGAGCGGAAACCTGTTTTTATCGAAAGGCCATTCAAACGTGTAAGCTCTCGAGATTGTAAGAAAACAAATCACATGTGTTTTTGTTATTAGTTTTCATTCATGTTGTTGGTATAACAACAATAATAATATTTAGGCGCCTATTGCATTGAAAAAAAAAATACGCTATTTGTTTAATCTCATTCTTGTCACAAAGTGTTTATGCTAATTATTGTGAAATCAATCTACACACATCATTTACACAAACATATTGACTGCAACAAATTATGTTTGTTTAGCTAATGAAACAAAACACACACAGACAAAAACATCACACGTGCCGCGGTGCACTACCATCCTTTCCTTTTCAATCACACAGGGAAACACCGCGAGAACGGTTCTGCTACGCATTTATAGCACTGATTTTTAGTCCATTGTAATTGAGGAAAAAGCAATCGAAGGTGTACCAAGGGATTTGTAAATTACACAATGAATAACTCCTTCATTTCCCCTGTGTCTATTTTAAACCCATTGACATTTCCTAATTATAAAGTGTCACTTGAATCCCACTCAATCCCAGTTGATTTGATTATTCCTTTCCTTTTTCTGATGAATCAAAGACCGAAATTAGTATCTGCTGTACCTTTTTTTATATTTATTTATTTATTTAATATAAAGGCGTTTTTCAAAACGATGCATGTGAAAACATCCATCGAAACAAAGGGTGGCAATAAATTAAACAGTACTGGTCATGTTAATCACATGAACATGCATCAAATCAATGTGTTAAACTAAGTGTTAAAACCCCTAACACTCTAAGTAAGAAAGAGACTGACGTGCTGGCGCTCATACCAACTGAGCTATGTAGCCCTAATGCTGGCGGTTTCTTGACTTCATTAAAATATTTATTTAGGGATGCCAGTCAGAAGCAATAAATTGTATCCTGGACTGGAGAGACCACAAATATATATATAGGGTTATATAAATCAATTAATAAAGTAGTAGCGCGTTAACCCAGAGGTCGCAGGTTCAGGTCCAGCTCTCATAAATATTTCATGCGTTCAGTTAAAACTTATTGAAAATATACCTAGTCAGTTTTCCTTGTGGTGTATTTTTTTGATATCAATAATATTATAATCGTAGATTCGACATACACATTAAAACTAGTTCAGGACACTGGACACTATTGGTAATTTAAAAAAAATATTTGCAAAAAACTTATTTGGCAATGAGCAATGGTCCACAAGTTTGTTGAGAAAGATGCTTTTTCTTAGTCAAATAATAACACACTTCAGGCCAGAAGCCTTTAATATGCATCTAAAAGCACCAATTGAGCCAATGTTTAAAGGCTTGTTATTTTATGCATATTATATTTGGATACACCAAATAAAAACTGGTCTTTGACAATTACCAAAAGAATCCAGTGCCTATAAGCCTTCGAAAGGACAGGTCCAGGCAACAGGAGGACAAAAGTAAAATTCCGATGGCCGAATGCTGTTTTTTGCTCGTCCTATTTATAAGGCAGCACGCGACAGTAAACATTAATTTCAGACATTTGTCATTGTAGACAGCGTATGTATACCCATGGTATACCTGACACAGTTCAGCTTCAACCGTTGATTAATCAATTCTCACCTAGTATATAATCTATCAGAAAAGGTTCTGAAACGTTCACAAGAATACCCTACAGACACACATTGTTATCAACAGTGTTTGACGGAAACAGTTGACAATCAAACTATCCTCGCTGGTCCCTTCTTTAAAGGTATCGTCATATTTCCGTTATGTTTTTTTTTTATCCGAAAGCCTACTTGTTATAAAGATGATTTTTTATAACATCAAACATATATTTCTAGTTTCATGTTTTGATAAGCAGTTTTTTTGTTTTATTATTTCCTCTGTTATTTTTTAACTTCAGTTTTGTTTATATAATTCATTTAAAATAATGTTGCTTTTTAAATTTAAATTAATTTTATTTTTGATTAAAAATTTCTTAATGAAAAAACATTGACTTTGTTTGAAGTTTTTCTCAATAACTATCTGCGTTCGGCTAAAACGTTCACAGGTGACAACAAACTCCGTTTGAAATTCACACATTCTAACTGATCTAAAGAAACCGTACATGGTAGCTGAACTGTTCATAGGTGACAACAACATCAAAACAGAGTCTACGTAACTGTTCCAAATCCGTTTGAAAATCACGCAAGCATCTCCAGTGCTTTAAACTCTTGTTCGGCATCTAGTTCTACGAGATGCCGTAGAGTCATGTTCATATTTATTATTCCCTCAAAGGAAGACATATTTTAGTGCGTGGCCATAAAACAGTGTACAAATTGATCAAATCGAAATTGATGATGGTCGTTATATATGGCTTCATGCTAATTGAACAGAGGTTTTCCCCGAGTGAAGTTGCAGTTTAATTTACTCTCATCCGGGAACATTGATTCAAATGTTTCATTTTAATCAACGTATCTAATGGAACGCTTTGAGCAATTATTTGTAGGGCCGACAAAAAGAAACCTGCATGTTTTAGAAAGATACGTTCTACACGTGCATTTTTATTATTATCGCTACGTCATGCCTTCTATAATAGAAATAAAAGCATCATGAGTTATACACAGAACGAAAGTTTCATTAACCAACTGAATTAAAAAAAACTACACATCTTTATTATGAATGTTTATTTAAATAGGCCTACATTGGAAACCTTTGGTAATTGTCAAAGACCAGTCTTCTCACTTCGTGTATCTCAACCTTAGCGCTAAATAACAAACCTGCGAAAACTTGAACTCAATCGGTCGTCAAAGTTGCGAGATAATAATGAAAGAAAAACACCCTTGTCATACGAAGTTGTGTGCTCTTCGATGCTTGATTTCGGGACCTCAAAATCTATTACCGAGGTCTCGAAATCAAATTCAAATTTTAAGCCCTGAAGTTCTCATCACATTGATACCAATATCTTGTTGCGTGTAATTATCGTTACGACCGTGGGCACCTGATGCAGAAAACAAACCTCTGTAAAATTCCATTAAATTTGGAAAATGTCTATTGCAACAAAAGAGCCCTATAGGTGTTGTCCCTAAGGAAGACATATGTATGTAGTATTATATTCGATGTTCATATTCAATTTGTTAATTCCTTTTATTTTCTGATGATATCATATATCTAGGTTATCAAACAATGATATTATACGTCAGGGCATGAAAGATGATAAACCATGCCCTTGGCAAACCTATCTTCAAGCCCCTCCCTGAAACTTTAAGAGGTAAGCCCGGAAAGGGAGAGCGGTTATACATGCCGATCGACGGTCCTCCTATTTCTATCTTAGGGTGTGATATTTTACTTTTAATTTCTAACTCTTCTGTAAAAAAAATTGTATTTTTATAGTTGTACACTTTCAGCAGAAGCAAGTTTAGCTTTTAAAACTATGGCTTCTGTTGACTTTACAGCAAACTCAATCTTGTACAAAGTCATGACAATTTCATGGTTCTGATTTAATTAGTGGAAAGGAGAGCAATAATTTGGAAGAAAAAAAACTGAAAGTAGGGTGTTAAATTGATACCATTGTGTTTTCTCTTTTAGATACCCCAAAAAGAACTAAAATGTACACCAAAACGAGATCAATTGGTATCAGTTAACACCCTGTTTCTCTGTTTGGTATCTTGACAGGACAAGTGTAAATTTTAACATCAAAATGTTTGTAGTGTAGCTTAAAGTTGTATAGTAACATTAAACGTGTAAGCCTATTGCAGCTGTAGTGCCTGACATTATCCACAGTTTCTCGTCACTCAAACTTTAACAGACTAAAATCAGGATTTTCAAGGAAAAAAGGTAGCATAAAATGACGAAAAGTGATATGTTTATTTTAACTAATACGAAAACAAGCACTTTAGCATCTACACGGAAAACCATCAGTATTGTGCGTACTTGTTTCAACACATGTTATGGACTCTTACTTGACGTTTAGGTTACCATTTAAACGCACATTTGAATCCATATCAGTGCGCTTTTGGTTTTGATGTTTGTTTTCGAGTGCTGCACTGTTTGTATCTTTATCGATAGAAACTGCAAACCAAAACGCAA
Source organism: Asterias amurensis (assembly GCF_032118995.1). Lineage (NCBI taxonomy): Eukaryota > Metazoa > Echinodermata > Asteroidea > Forcipulatida > Asteriidae > Asterias > Asterias amurensis. The sequence goes on from NC_092656.1 coordinate 13,902,704, forward strand.
AGAACTCTGAGAGAGAGCAACATATTTACACACAAATACTGTGGATGTGTTTAAGACCTAATTGCAAAGAGCCAAACAAATAGATCAATACACAAAAAGTATGGCAAAACTATACTTACATATTGCGCCAAAAAAGAGCCAAAAACTGTCGTCGAACTTTCCTCTCTACATTTGTCTTGTAGATTTACAGTGCAGAATGCAACGAAATCTAGACAAGTTAGTGGTATCCACGTGAGCTTTATGTCCACGATCCGTCTGTAAACCTGTTAGGTACAAACGTTCTGCTACATCGGTCAAACATCCAGAATTGAAAACGAGTGCTTCGACAAAACTCTCTTCACAGGATCGACTATTCTCAAGAGTTCGACAAAAGCTTTTATATATTTTGAGTCGAGTGTTGAAATGTACGCAATCAATCCGCAAGCAGGTACTCAACATACACTCGTTCTGCTGCCACAAGAACAGGACACAGTTTGACCACACTTCAAAC